>NW_027512527.1:906913-1209218 GCF_048772815.1 Callospermophilus lateralis | reverse complement strand
AAAGACACATCTCTCTGAGTCCTTAGGGTAACTACTCAGTATTTCCAGCAACTTCTAAGATCTTTGGCAAAGAAGCACTTAAAGGAAATGTTTTCAATCCGGAGCTGCTAATAGGTCAGTAAACAGGATTTATTAAGCACAGCTGTATTCAAGGCCCTGAACTGTGGGCTGTAGGGAAATGCGGAATTCGCCTATTGATGTGAATTCCTCATGAGAAAGATGATTTAAGAAAGCTTCAATTAAAATAGGATAAATAGGACAACTCAATCAGATGAAAGCAGTTTATCTATATGATTAAATTTCTAGGTGAAATGGGGGAGGAGAATTTGAGGGAGAATTTTGAACAGGGTTCTAAAATATTCCACAGGATCAAGTGGGTATTGCCTATTTTAAATCAGAGAAGAAGTAAATAAGGCACATATGGATGTATCCATGGTCAGTGAAGGAGGCTGAAGGGAGGAGCTAAGAGAAACAGGGAGAGAGATGTGTATCTGCAATACATTGGAGAGGGAAACTGAGCACTTCCCAGGACACTGACAGACTTGAGTCCCATTCTACTTGCTATTTAATCTTTTGCACTTTAGTTATTTATAAGTAAGATGTACTAGTGATGGCTAACCTATGTGCTGATATTTTTAGAGGAATTGCCTTAGGATATTTGCTCAATAAGTGTCACTACTATTAATCATCTCTGACTTTTGTCTGGGGACTTCTACTTACATTCCCCCTAACATCAATTAATATAGTGTTGCATTTGTCCTGATTGTCCCAGAAGTAAACAGCCTCTTGTTACTCCACTATGTAGCTTCTTCAAAGGCATTTCATCACCAAGAATCTGAGAATGGTAGGTTATCCATAGCCCATTGCAATGTTGCCCTTCCTGAACTTTGTATTTTCATTACATAATTCTTCTCCTTCTGTTCCTTGATCCAGATACTTTATGAATTAGCAGCACATGCTCAGGCAAAACAGGATCCTTCTGGAGTCCCAGCCTTTGCAGACTTGGAGACCTGTGTACATAATCCCCATTGTCATTGTGGCAAAATCCTGTTTGAATCTCCCTTCTTTAACCTAGCTTCTTTCACTACCATGTAGAGCAAAACACACACTTTTGTTAAAAATGAATTCTGTACTTAGAGAAATATTTGTTTACTTATTTGTCAATCCATTATCCATTCTTTTTCATGATGTTGCAAATCTAAAATTCAATAGACAGTATTCTATTTCTAGTATTTTGAAAGAGAAACTTTGGAATACAGTTAACATCTAATCTTTATGGTTTAGATATTAGGTGTCCCCCAAAAGCTCATGTGTGAGAAAATGCAAAAAAAATTTAGAGGTCAAAGATTTAGGTTAGGAGAGCCTTAACCTAATCAGCAAATCAGTGCATTAATCCAATGAAAGGGTCTATAGCTGGGTGGTAACTGTAGGCAGGTATATTGTGGCTGGAGGATGTGGGTCACTGCGGCATTTCCTTGGCTTATATATTTTGTCCTTGGTGAGAGGAGTCTCCCTCTGCTTCCTGGTGCCATATCCTGGGAACTTTCCTCTACCATATCTTTTTGCCATGATGTTCTGTCATACCTCAGGCCCAGAGGAATAGAGTCTGATATCTATGGACTGAGACCTCGGAGACTGTGAGCACCTAATAAACTCTTGCTCTTCTGAAATTGTTCTTTACAGGTCTTTTTGTGACAATAGCAAAAAACACCGACTAAGACACTAACAATGGCTAATAAAAGATTGAATCATTAAATAAATATAGGAATAAATGCTTAAAGTCTTCATAAAATAGAATTTCTTCCTATTTCGTGCTATACCTCTGTTACCTTCAACAATGACATACACATATTGAGAGGTGCACAGAAATGCAATAGCTTAGTACTGATATAACTGGGTAGTCAGTGTTCCATTAAATGCATGGTAATGGGTGTATATTTTCATATGAGGAAACTGGGAATAAACTATATTTGGTGAGGTAAGATCTTCATTAAAATACAAAATACAATAAATATGACCTGGGAAACAACAATCCCATACTCAAGAAAGGACAAGTCCAGATTGGATGATACACACCATTTGGAGATTCCAAGACGGTTTCATTGGGGAACATCAGCAAAGGTACCCAGATTAATTTGGAGACAGTACAAATCGCAAGATTGTGGGGAAATTGTTCAAGCAAGCTGTATTTTGTATCAAGCAAATCTCAGAATAATTGATTTGAAAATGAAGTAAAAATAAATAAAATAACTCAGATTGTCATGAGATTTTTTTTTCCTGTGATGAAAGAAGATAGCCGCAATATGAAGAAGTTGGCAAAAGTATTAAAACAGAAGCTCATCTGTAATGGATTTTATTCAGAGCTTCATTTCTTAAAATGTTGCCATAATTCAGGGTATCTTGATGCAGGAGACAGCTGGAATTGATAATAACATTTCTCAAGGCTGTCATTAGTTCTACAATATTAGCTTAAAATTAGTATGGAGGAGAATTCAAAGTTCATACAGATTTTTGGTTCAGTTCCTTACAGCATATAAAAGATGAAATGACATATTTTAATAAGCCATCAGGACTTGTTTTCTTCAGAAGAGTAGCCCCAATTTTTAAAGATGTACTATTAGAAATCATTTTACTAAGCATATAGAAATATTTTAATTGTATTATAATTCAATTCCAAAACAACTCCATAAAGCATGAAGTTTTTTTACTTATAAGAAATATGCTTCCATTGAATTATTTATTTAAAATCCATTAAGGAAAGATTTACACATATGTAAGCAAAGCACACATATTACCTCTTCAATAAAGAAGGTGAATATGCCATCTACAGAGAACCTAGTCTTAAGTCAATCAATCACATGTAGCCCATAGACACCAAATCCAAGACCACTAATGCAAGGTGATTGGAAGGCAATCCCATCCTTTGAACACCACGTGATCAGGTGGGATGAAAACACCTGGGAACCAAGTTATGTATACATAAAGGAAAGCTAAACAAAGAATTTTTATTTGCTTAAGTCATATAATTACTTCTAACTTTTGAGAAGCAGGAAGCATTTATCAATAACAGAAATAAATATATAGAAAATTTTGTATTTATTTTCTATATTAACCACAGATTATATAAATCATTATGTAAAATTTACTAAAAATGCCAAAAAGACATTTAGTTGGTCACGGGTTTAAAATAACACCATTAGTATCACTTTAAATTATTTGAAATTATATAATCATGATCACAAAGTTTATTTAATTCCCTACCCATAACTTATCTATTATCAGTTCACCTATCTACATGCTTTTGTTTGTTGATTTAAAGAGTCCAGATAAATAACAAAAAAATTAAAAATATTACCTTATTTTTAATCATTTATAAATGTCTAATTAAATCTCATTTTTGTGTACATTGATAAACTGCTTAAGTGTAATGTTAAAATAGCATTACAGGGCTAGGATTGTGGCTCAGCAGTAGAGCGCTTGCCTAGCATGGGCGGGACCCGGGTTTGATGCTCAGCACCACATAAAAATAAAGGCATTGTGTTGTGTCCATATTCACCTAAAAAAAAAAATAAAAAATTTTAAAAATAGCATTACATGATCAGTTCTACATAGCTCCCAAAGCAATTCTTTATAGGAAAATATGAACTAGATCCTTAATGTTTTAATACGCACAAGCTTAGTGACAGAGATTGATGATCAACAAATATACAGGAATAATATAAGTAAATAAAAGCTCAATATCCACAAAGATGGAAAATATTGAAATTTTCAAATGCAAAATATAGAGTAATTATATATAAAAATATATTGAAAAATGACACAATTTTAAAGACTGATCATTTTACAGACATTATCAGGAGTAAAGAGATCAGAAAATACATGGCAGTATGTAATATTTAACATCTATGTGCATTTAAAGTGTATACATTTGAAAGTAATCAAAGTTTACCAATATAATAAACAGTTTAAGTGAAACAGAATTGGAAAACACAGTCAAAAAATAAATAGCAAAATGAAGCCCTGAGAGATAAGGAGATGGGAATAAAAAAGAATCATGGAGATATAGAAAGGATAGAAAAAATAAGGTCTAACCAGTTAATTTACAGGGACAATAGAGAAAGAACAATGAAGAAAAGATAATATTTGAACATATAGTGGCTGAAAATGTTCCAGGCCTCATAAAAATTATTAATTTAAAGAGAGGGGAGGGAGAATGCATCTCAACAGACAAAAATCAATTCTTACCTTTTTAAGTGTGGACACAATGGAATCCACTACATCTAAAACCAAGAGCAGGACAAAGAAACCCATTCCCTTAGGTGCTCTTCAGCAATGGCCTCCAACTTTTACACAGCGCAGGGAAAGACAGAAAGAAACTAAAAACATAGGGAGTGGGAGGAATAGACATAGATAATTTAACAAAGCCCTGTAAAATACTCCTGGAATATGTCAACAATAATATGACAATAGCCCAGTGTGCACATGGAAGATCAATATGAAGACCTGAATATTTTCAGTATGTCTATATACTACAACCAAGAATATTGAAACCTCATTTTAAAACACATTACATCAATTATACATCAATAAAACTGAAAATAAAAAGAAACAGCAGCAACACATTGTATACACTACCAATATATAGAAGAGGCAACTTAGGTCTTACAAAGGCTTTGCAAAACAGGAGAGAAAATGATAAAACTCTAGATTAAATGTGACATAAATATGTGGAACAAATACTCTATTCTTGGATGGTACCCATCAATTCCCAATGATGTAAATTCTTCAAATTTGACCTAGACAATATAAGAACTTCAAGTACTAGCAGATTGTCAAGCTAAATCTAAAATAAAAATACAAGTGAAAATAGTCCAGAAATCAAAAAAAAAGAGAAGAGGATATATATTCTATAAATAGCCAAAATTTAAAATAAAGCTATAGAAAATAAGAGTAATAAATTAATAAATTTTATACCTTCTGTTCAGTAAAAGACAATTGAAAAAATTAAAAGATGAATTCAAATCTAGGAGAAGATATTAGTAACGCATAATTGACAAGTATCAGAATCCAAAATAATACATTCATAACTCAAAGAATCTTACCCAAGATAATTTCTTGTCAGAAGATTATGAACAATACTCTCAGAAAATAGGAAACATGTAAGTCCTTATTCCTTATTAGTTCATTCCTTATAACATTCCTTATTTTAGAAATGGACATTACAATCACAACAAAAGACCATTTTGTTCTTGTAAAATAACTACTACTAATAATAAGTCAAATAATACAATGTATCAGAATACAGTTCAACAGGAACTCATATTTTTTTTTCTATTGAAACATAAATTTGCACAACCACTTTGGAAAACAATTTGATATTTTCATGTTTTACAGCCCAGAAAAATCCGAGCACAGTATGTTGTGAAGAAATGTCTGCATGTGTATTTCAGGATCAGTCTGGGGTAGGGAGTTAAGCCAGAGAATATTACTTCATTAGATAATGGATAAGACATTTTTTACTAATAAAATGTAAGATTTTACAATTATAAAAATGAATGGATTAATTTACCCATGAATTTAAAATTCAATAAAACTTTAAAACATGTTTCTTAACCAGGCATTAACATGCGATAAAATCATTTAACACAACAAGGGAGGATTAAACACAAATTTTAAGATGGTGGACATTTATAAGTGGCAGGTAAGAGGTGGGTAGCAGAGAAGGACAGAAGGATGTGCAAATTATGAGCATGTTCTGTTTTGGTGGGTGAAGAGACAGGTTTACAAGCAGCATTTACACATTTCTTTTCTTTATAAATTAAAACAGAATGTATCAGTTATGGTGTATGTTAAACATCGTGTATTGACACATAATAAAAATATTAAGACTATACATACAGGCATTAGGAAAGAATTTACTAAGACACAATCATATTTGCAAATGTTTTAACAACAAAACATTCCCAATTTTCTTCCCTGAAGTTATATAAACCTTACATAACTTACATAATACTTTAATAAATTATAAATAAGTCTGTTGCACAATCTGACAAAATTCTGTTAATTCAAATAAACATGCCAAACATCAAGGTAGAAATTAAACATACTGTGGTGCCTTCAGAACTTTGCAGGGAGCCGCAGTGCACTGGAGTCAATAATGTACTCAACTGAACGTTTAAAAGTTAATGTACTGTCCTGATGTGGGCAATTCAAAATGGGCATAGGAATTGGATTTAAGCCAATGTCTTTTTCCACTTACAGTAGACCATTATTAACAACTGAAAAATGGATGTTTTTCTACAGTTCAAAAACTTCTTTTGCATATGTTTTATATGTAGCTGAACAACAATAACAAAAAGACTTGGATAGAATATCCTTTAAAGAAATGATGGGTGAAAAAACATCAGATTTTCTAATATTTCTGTCTTCATGTCAGTAAAATATGTGATTCTGCTTGATTCAGTCTTTGAGATTCAATAAGATAATTTATATCCATTAAAATATTAAGAAAGCCTTGAGTATCATCACTTGAAAGATATCTTAGAAATCACTAAGCAATATGCAAAAATGAGATGAATTACCCATTAAATCTAATAATTTCCCAAGAAACAGATTTTGACAGAGTTCTGACTTCCAGAGAACCATATTATTACTTTGCCTAGTGTAACTGTCAGATGTGTGTAAAATCATGAGATAATTCACAATTTTCTTCCATATGCAGCTTTCACATTAGCTTATATTTTTAACTTGTAAAATTTCTCATGTATTTTCTGTTTAAAAAAAGCCAAAAACTTTCTCAGAGGAAAATAGTTTTATTAAAAAATACATATATCTATTACATTACTTTCTGATAGATATCTTTACTGATCCATCAAATATACAAAGAAAAGTGTTATAACCATTTTAAGAAATGGAATTTTAGTATAATATCAAATACATTAACACCCTCACATTGTGACATGCCTAGCATTTAATGATTCTACCACCTATTTTCTACTTCATGGGTTCTTCATTTTGAACTATTGTGTCTTAAATGTTATGTTCATTATCCAGAATAGTCTAGCTAAAGAAAAATAAATATTTAATTGCTTAGCCATAAAAGTGAATCAAAATGTCACTTCATATGCATATATCCAGCCCAGGTTTCTCTAGCTTCGTAGGTATAAACAACAAATCTCCCATGTTGGCCCCACTGAAGACATCTAATACTTCTTGTCCTTAAGTAATAAGGTGTACCAGTTCATGGAGACCTACATAATCAATTTTTAAAGCAGCTTTTCTGAAGGGTTTCCATTTTTTTCTAATCTGTACAGATATGCTTGTTACTAAAAAAGACCACCCCAAGAGTTAATTCCTTAAAATAATGATTTTTTATTTTACCCTCAACTCTGCACTTGGTGTAGGGCTTGAATAGAATGGCCTATTTCTGGTCCATAAGGCATTAACTGGGATGACTTTATAGGAAATGGCATTTCTTCTTCCAAGGTGGCTCCCTTACGTGGCGGGTTGGTACCAGCTGTGTGCTGGGATCTCAGCAGAGGTTGTTGCCAGAGGCCATCATTTTCCTCTTTGAAGGCCTCCACCTGGAGATTTTTATGTTTCAATAAATTTTTCTTCAACCTCACAGTAGTTTTCTTTTCCAGGGGCATTGGCATGTGAACTGAATTTAATTTGTAGATATTCCTCAATAATTACTAATTATTTCTAAATTTTAAAATTGATTTGTTTCATGTTTAATTTTTCAATTTTTTTCCTTTGTAAATTACATTGTATCACACTGAAGGGGGCTTTTAATGTAGCTATCATAATCTTGATGATGTTACTTCTTTCTTAGGCTTTTATGATCCCTAAAAGTTCAGGTTTCATATCCTTTGGTCATTTTTCAATTTCTTTACTGAATTCATTTTTCCAGCTTTTTTTCTCTAAATGAATTACTTTGCCATTCCCAGGAATTATTTCATTTTTAAAAATGTATTTAATGCAATAAATTTATGATGGTAGCACACACCAATGCTTTCCACATGAACGTCTATCCTAATTTCTCAGAAGGTTAAGAGGAACCCACTTGGAAATTAAATCAGAACAAAATTTATCTCACAATCTAGCAGACATTTACCAAGTTGCTTCTTGGAGCATACTTGTATGTATCAATATCTATTTCTCCTTTTCTTTTTTGGACACACAGGTCTGCACTGACCATATTCCTAAGATAAGCAATCATAGCTGTGGTGGTGGGAAACCAAGATGGGCTCTCTGGTTACTTTCTTCACCCTTGCTGCAATTGCAATGGGAGTAGTCTTGTGATAACTTTGGAGAAGCAAAATTAGAACAATCTGTATTACTGTGACCATATGGAGAACAGTTACTTTGCAGTGTGGCCTGGGACTTAGCAAGCCTCTGTCAGTGGGAAGTCAACTGGCACTGTGTCCATGAGAATTTGGGTTTGTTGCTACTTCATTCTGGTTAAATCCCAGGCCAATAATTATATTCCTGTTTATTTTTTGTTGACTATGAGAATTTCAAGTGACTACAGAAATTTGAAACACGTTCTTATTCTCCTTTGTATTCATTGGTCTGAACAAAACATGAAAACGTATCCATCAACAATAGAGAAAATGTAATAATTATGCACAATGGAGTTCTACTCAGTAAAAGAAGAATGAAGTCATGGCATTTGCTGGTAAGTGGATGTAACTGGAGAACACCATGCTAAGTGAAATAAGCCAGACTCAGAAAGTCAAGGGTTGAAATCTCACCCTCATATGTAGAAGCTAGAGAGAAAAGAAGGGGGAATCAGAGGAGCAGAGATAGAATATCAATGATAAGATAAGAAGGGAGAGAAATGAGAAAAGCTGGGGAATAAGGAGAATAAATGTACCAAATTATGCTATTTGTATGTATGAATATACCAACAATGTACACCATTTTAAGTAAAATTATAATGTACCAAGGAAACACATATAGGTAAGACACCAGAGTAGTGAAGAAAAGGGAACCCAGTGAGGGAGATGGGGAGGTCCGGGGACTGAATTGCTTTGTGCATATATAAGCATGTGACTATGAGCCCACATTATGTAAACCTATAATGCAGCAATAAAAATATAACATAACATGAGAAGGCATAGTCTCTGGAGATATGCTGTGCATAACCTTTCCTATCAAAGTTCTTGTCTAACTGAATGGTATTCCAAGTTGTCATGAATTCTTGTTATTAATCCTTAAATGTTAATTGTTTGCATTTCTTCAAATTACAGATTCTATTAAATATAGAAGGTATGTATGCTTCGGTGATGATGGAGAAGAGCACAATGATTCAAACTCCCTTGGAAGTCCATTCATGATATTCCTGGCTGAGGTAGCCAAGTCACATATTTAAGAATTGCTTTCACTGACATTGAGGGAAAATTCTTTTTTGTTTGTTTGTTTACCCTCTCCCCGCACAGTGATATATCCCTGCAGCTTGTTAATATACTTTAAATAACTCCTGCCTAACACTTGTTTATCATTTATTGATTTCCTTCATTTTTATTTATTATTATAATTTTGAATATGTGTGTTCTTTGTGAGACACAGTTTGGATGTTAACTTCTCAATTTAACATCCAAAATGCAAGGATGTTAAATTGAGAAGTTTACTACTCTCATTAACTTAAATTCTTACTAACATTTTAAATAGAGGCCAGAAACATCTACTAAAAATGTCTCCTACTTAAGTACATCATTGCAATAAAAAACAATGGATATTTAAATCTTCCAGTGAATTCATTTTAATTCCCCACAAGTCTTCGAGTTGAGCAACTCATTTGAATATTTGGGAGCACCTAAAACGAAAATAAAAGAGTCATATATTTATATTTATATATGTATAGATGGATGGATAGAGATAAAAGTATATATGGACATAGCTATCAGCCCAGTGTAGTCCCTAAGCAAGTGCTGAAGTTATATTAAATTTTCAGGGAAAGGCTACTCAATATTTTTTTATAATACATTTTAAAATAAAATATGAAATATTTCCTATTGTGTAACACCAAGTGTACACCTTTATTTTGCATTGGAATTCATGCTCTGAAGGCTTTAATTTTCTGTTGATTGCATAGATAAATTTAATTTTTGACTATTTCAGATATGGTGTTAAGAGACAGTCTTCATTATAAACTTTCAAATGGAATCAACTTGTTTCCATAACTACTGGGTGACTCAATTTTGAGAAGTGTTCTTTCAGGTGCATGCGTTTGTATACACGGTTTGGTAGAAGATGAGGAATGAATCAAAGGTAGATTCAAATTTGTGATCATTGATCTGCACTCCCGGAAAATGGCTTTTGAAGACAAATATATGATTGTTGTCATATGTGCCTGTCTACAATTCTTCCCATTATGCTCTTCAAAGGGTTTCCTAAGCAAGCATCCATGAGCTGCTTCTGAGATGGGATGCTTTGGGAGGAATTGGAGAGTGGAGTAAAGAATAGCAGCACATTCCTGCTTCAGCTCCGGGACAGAGCACTTTGACATTTAATTATGTTGCCAATGAATGTGTCCCTGAGGGCAATTGTGAGGATGCACAATGGTCTTACCCTGAGTGGACTGGTCCTCCTTATTGATGTCCCTTAGTTCAGCAACACTCATCAGTCAGGACTTGTGCTCTGCTTCAATCTCCCATGAAACAAGCTCCTGTAGAGAGCACCCCTTAGGAATACTGGGATTTCTTTACTATTTGGGCACCAGGGATTCTCATTCAGGTAAAAACAGAAGACAAAGGGACTGACAAGAAGTTCCCTCATATTAGATTGAGTCAAATTGCATTTCTGTTCACTTCTGACTTCTGGATACCCAGAAATTTCCATATAACATTACCAATTGAAAACTAAATTAAAAAGTACCTTAATTGGTATTTCTCTTTATCATACTGATAACCTATTTCTTGATTTTTTATTCTTTTGTTGTTGTTGTTGCTGTTGTTTGTTTTGTTTTGTCTTTTTGAATTCTAGTAGCTTAGTGATGTGGCTTTAATGTGCTGGAAGTGGAATATTATAATTTATCATAATGCAACATTCTTTAATCAATAAAACTAAGTACTGGTTTCACTTTATCATAGGATACTAGAAACATTGTATCACTAGCACTTTAACAGTGTTTCAAAAAGCAAATAACAGTAAATTTTTCATCTTCTTTGGCAACTTAATTATTTACATACCATCGAAAGATGACATGGTTGATGCCCACGCAAAGGTTCAAGTACTATAAGAATATGTGCTGTATTTCATGCAGAGTTGACAGTGCTATTTTTAAAATGCTGTATTGTCCATAGTTGTATATTTTCATGGATCTGGCCTTCAGTGTTTTACAAATGATCTTCCTTTTGAAATGTATAACTTTCCTAGACATTTGGGCTGATGGAGTTTTCCTATAAAAATGTCATTGCTGGAGTTAATTGATAGCTGTAAGCTGCCATGGAAAAGCACAAACGTTTTAATGGGAAAGGCTTATCTAGAGAATGAGACTCAGTATCACAATCAGAAAGCTATCCGGTGCCCTCACGTCACTGTCCTTTTTAAAATGAGGTCTTTAATGTTTCACATAGACACATACTCACACACACACACAAACACTCATTCACATCATTGTTCAGAGAGATATATATCATGCAAAATTGTTTGCAAGATCCTGGTTTTTTCATATTTAACTATGTGGAAACAATATTATTTTTTCAGAATAATAGATATTATTAAAAAAGTTATAAGTAAAAGATTTATGAAACTGCATTTCATTTGAACTTTGTACCAAATATACATAAGAAAGATTTCTGCAGAGCCCAATTGGTTGATCATTAAGAAATCTGGAGATTTGGAGAAAATGAGAATAAAAACAGAAACAAATACAAGAAGAAAAGCAAATAAAAAGTCTAAGTTCACCTCAAAAATAATCCCTGTTTGTTAGAAAACTTTAAGTTTGAATTTTATTTCAGCAACTGAAATGAACATTTGTCTGTAATTAAGTAATAAGAGATTCAATGATTTTTTTTTTAAGTGGGGACAAGCATGTTAAGAAATGTTTAAAAAATGAATTGTGGGTGACATTTAGACTAACAGAAAATTTAAAAGAATCAAATTAATTGTCTTAATATTTCCATAAATTGGTAATGGTTAATTTTTTACAAATAGGCTTCTAATTGACATTTAATCAAGCATACATGAGTGTATGTTAAGTATAAATTAATTACTGTAAGTTAAAAATACCATAATTTTATGGTGTGTAAACATGTGAGTAGATTTTAGTTACCATTTAATTAAAGATTTCACAGATGGTAAATGTATGATTAACTAACAACTCACTACCTTTCTATGGAAAGCATTTTGGGGGTTAAATATAATGTAAAGTTAATTAGATATTATTTATATAATAATACTTAAAAGTTGTTGGTGATTTATCTCATCTATCTCATTTCTGAATTAACTTATCTTTACAGTAATATATGTGGAAATTAGAATGTGCATAAAGACTGCTTATAAATTCACAGTTACATGATTGTGATTTGATTACCCATCAATGCAACATCTTCATGGAAAATACCAAAAAAGTCTTGAGTTTTAAAATAGTATCTATTTATAAAATTATGTTAAATAAATAAATATGATTATACATAATACAGGAAACACTTTGGAAAATGTAAATTTCTATAAATATGTAGTGGGTACTAATTAACATACTGCATTTTGAATTACTACTTTTCCTTGACTTTTCCCTTCTCCACTCAGTGATTTTTGACTGATATTAACTTTGTGCCCCTATTTACCTCTTCCATTTCTCTTACATGTCCAGTAAATGCCATGCATTCTATGTTAAAAAAAAAAGCAGAATATTGTTGCAAACTGACCAAAGAGCTTTTGATTTTACAGGATACATCAATAGTATATATGGTATCAAACATTAAATTGACATTAATTGACAAAAATCTTTTAAAATTATTTATTATTTATTAAAATAACATAAAATGTACTGCATGATAATGTAACATAGATCATTTAAAATAACTATAATTTTCAACACCAAAAAAAAAAAAAAATCCTGTGAACGTAAAGTGCATTGTTTTATACTTTGCAACATAGATCATTTTAATAACTGGCTTGATAAAAGAAATCCTGTTCTCATATCAGCTTTTTCATTGCATACATCACATCTATTATTTTGGTGAAAGTATTTGAAAATACCTGGCCTCACACAGCTGTGCAGCTGGAGAAATATTTCCAGATGATTGTGCACATTGTCTTTTATACCATGCTAACGTTTGGCAAATGGGTGTTTTTAGAGTTTGCTGTAATGTGTAATTTGAAACTTCATTAACAATTTTTTACATATCTTTTTCAAATGAAAAAATGCTGATCTTTCTTGTACTTTGAATAAATTTTTTACCCATCCATGATGTTATAGCGTTGTACATTGGTTATTTGGAAAATAAATGTTTCACAGATATATAATCTCCCAAACATGGATACAGTTTACTTTTTTAATATAAAAGAAAATCCCATCCAGCCGCTTGGAAACTGTAAAAAAAATCCTGCAGATTTTAATACCCTAATAAGGCTAATGATGAGAAAGGCTTTATTTTAAACTACTTTTAATCAAATGGATGCCTTGATAGTTTGTGGGGACTTTCCCAGTGTTCCCATATCGCACTTGAGAAGCATAGTCTTTGAGCACAAAATGGATACAGAAGAGAAATATGTGCCTGAAAACCCTTCTCACAATTTCTCCTCCTGCCAACAGTCTCCCTGTTTTCAACCCATCACCACTACAATAGGATGGATGAGGGAAAACATTAACATTCTTTTCCTGATGCCTAAAAAACTTGTTTTTTAAACTGTTTTTTTTCCCTACAGAATAAGCCCTATCAATCATGCAAATTTGTTGATGCACTTGATATTTTTGCAAAGTAAGATTAGACTCTGACCAAAAGAGCATAGTGTACTCCAGTTTTCAAAAGCTCAGATTTGCTAAACTATGTGTGTTGGTATTTTTCAAGGAGTCCCAACAACCTAAAGAAATTATTGATACCACCCTTGGGACCAGAAACTGAAATACTTCCAGCAGATTCTCCTCTTCCTCCTCCTTTTTCTTTCTCCCCTTCTCCTGCAAATCCCACAAGGTCAGGGATATAGAAGACAAGAGGGGCGTGATAGATATAAATCTAACAGCTGACCTGTTTCCATCTTTGCTGTTGTATCATTGCCAATACAATTGTACACATTCAAGGTGTGCAATATGATGTTTTGATAGCCTTATACACTGCAAAATGATCACCACAATCCAATCAAATAACATGTTCCTCCCCTCAATTGATTACCATTTGTGTGTGTTCCTGGAAGGGGATGTATCCTGAGAGAACCTTGGAGATCTGTTCTCCTTGTGAATTTCAACACAGTGATATTAACGTGTTCACCATGCTGTATATTAATCTTCACCACGTTGGCGGCTTCTGAGTATTTTTGAGTTGCCAATTTTCCACATTCTAATTATTCCTACATCCTCTCTGTTGTGTGAGGGCGGGGACTTCTTAAACTTTGGCAATGTGGCTTTTCCCCCCTTATTTTAACTACTGGAATAATGACCCATTCTCTTCTAAAGTTCATGACCTAGGTTTTATTTTAGCTGTCAACTATACTTAGACATCACTGGGCACAAATAGAACAAAGAATCATAAATATATTTACACCAAATAAACTGAAAAAACAAAATTATCATTCCTTTACAGGATGCCACATGGCCGGGTGACTTTGCCAAGCATTTTATTGACCCTTAGCTGTCAGATTTTATATGTACTTTTTATGACTTTACTTTTGAAATATTTTATATGAAAGCCATTGTGACACTTTCAATACTTCAGAAGCCAAAATAATTATGTGTGTGTGCTCTTCACTTAAACAGTGAAGGATTTGCACTTATGCTTATGCCTATGAATATACACATTGTTGAATGGATGAGCAGGAGTGAAGCAATTGGAAAAGCAAAATTAGTTTAGTGACATGTTGTTAGTGCTGGAACTGATTTACTACCCTCCAGACTTTCATAAATATAATTATCAGTGCATCAGATTCTGAGAACGGGATTACAAGGAAGGAGGCCTGAGAGAACTGTCTTCAACAAGTACTTCTGCAAAAATGAAGGACCTCTAGAGTAAAGAATTCAAATGCAAGAAGGGGCATTATAGAGGAGTGCAGAATCAAGGTAATGCTAAGATTCAAATAATAGAAAATCATTAAATAGTGTGTACTATTAACTCTATCTGGGGTAACAGTGGTCTGTGTTTTCATTGACATGTATATGTCATGAGCTTCTTATAATAAAACATTGATTTCAGCTCATTGTGAGCTATATTTTGGCAGAAAATTTTCTCTCCCCTGTAGATTGGACTCTGAAATAACTAGAGATTCACAGAAGTTGCTTTGGCAGAAAATAGCAGACCTTCTTTCTTGTAGCGTCATCAATTTCACCTAGAAAGGTCACAGGTCCAAGAGAGAAAAGAGCATCTTAGAGGACTCCATATTGGGGTACATATGAAGAACTCAGACTTTATTTAAAATCTGGTTCTGATGTGTGGTAGCCAGAGTCCCCCACAGTTTACCAACTCACTAGGTAAAGTGTCTGACGCTGAGTAAATATTCAGTAAGTTTACTCCTTTTTATTTCCTCCCATCTTGCATATATTTGCAATATTAATCTTTGAGTCACCTATTTTGAGCTCTACTCAGTATGACCTTAATCTTTCAGAAATTGTCATCATCTTTGACAACCTAAAATCATTTTAATTACTACTGCCTGAATACACCATACTTTATTGAACCAAACCTGTGCTGAAGGATATCCAGGCTCGTCGTGATTTCCCAAATTTTGTATATTGCTATAATGGACAAACTTTGGCACATTTTTTTAATGCTACTTGTGACATTATTTTGATGGGAAATAGACTTGAACTTGTAACTTTTTGGCCATTGATTTGATTAATTTTAAGTTTTGATTAATGTGGCAAAAATGCTCTAAATCTTTGAATTGTATATATTTTTCTCAATAGGGTATGAAAATTTTTTCAGTACTTCATAAAGCTTCAGAATCATTTCCTCAAACTTTTGCCAATACTAATTTTTGGGGGGGTCTTTTTAGTCATACATAACATGAAACATACTCATGAAAGCATGGAATATGACTTGCTCTAGTTCAGTCCCCAGTACTTCCCCTTCCCTCTACTCTTCCCTCCCCCAATTCCTTTTCTCTACTGATGTTTCCTCTATTTTTAATTATTTTTAAAGAGAGAGAGAGAGACGAGAGAGAGAGAGAGAGAGAGAGAGAGAAATTTTTTAATATTTATTTTTTAGTTTTTGGCAGACACAACATCTTTGTATGTGGTGCTGAGGATCGAACCCGGGCCGCACGCATGCCAGCCGAGGGCACTACCGCTTGAGCCACATTCCCAGCCCCTATTTTTAATTTTAACTTACTTAATTTGTATTTTTATTATAGTTAGTGTCATGTGACTCTACAAGATGACGCTATTCACTGTGATATATTCACATATGGACATGGCAAAGTTAGATCAGATTATTCTGCTGTTATTCCTTCTCCTTCCCCTTCATTCCCCTTCTTGTAGTCCTAGTGTATTTCACTTAGCTAGACAGCCTGCACTCCATTCATTTATAGCAAACGCCATAATTTCAGTCTTCTTTGTGGCTAATAATCCAGTGTGTGTGTGTGTGTGTGTGTGTGTGTGTGTGTGTGTGTGTGAAATCTTCTTTTCCCATCTATCTGTTGGAGGGAACCTAGGTTGGCTACGTAGCTTGACTATGGTTAATTGTGCTGCTATAAACATTGATGTGGCTGTGTCACTGTTCTATGCAGATTTTTAATCTTTTGTATATATATGGAGGAGTAAGATAGTTAGTTGGGTCATATGGTGGTTCCATTCCTAGTTTTTTGAGAAACCTCCATACTGCTTTTCAGTGTGACTGTCATAATTTGTCATCCCACTACCAATGTCTGAGTGTACATTTTCCCCCACATCCTCACCAACATTTATTATTATTTGTATTCTTGATTACTGCCATTCTGACTGCAGTTAGATAAAATATTCCTAGGGCTTTGTTTCTGATTTCCCTGATTGCTAGAGACATTAATTATTTTTTATAAGTTTATTTACTGATTGTATTTTTTATTTGAGAAATATCTGTTTAGTTCTTCTTCCTATTTATTAATTGTTCATTTGGCTTTTGGGTTATTAATACCCTGAAGAGCAGGTGACAAAGGCAAAAATTCTCATTCTGTAGGTTCTCTCTTCATGGTCTTAATTCTTTACTTTGCTGTGCAGAGACTTTTTAATTTGATGCCACACCATTTATTATTTTATTGGTTTTATTTCTTGCACTCTAGGAATTTTGTTCAAGAAATTGTTTCCTGTGTCAACACATAGGAGCCAATACTGAATTTGGGAGGTAGATTACAGTAATATGAGAAGCTAATTCTTTAACTATTGGTTGACTTGAAAAGTTTTATATGATCATAATAGTCAAACTTTAGGAAAATTTTTACCATCATTTTATGTGTGATACTGGGGATTGAACTCAGTAGTTCTCTCCCAATGAGCTACACCCCAGCCCTTTATTTATTTTGAGAAAGGGTGTTGCAAAGACTCTTCAGCTGGCCTCAATCTTATAACCATTCCACATCAGCCTTATGCATCAAAGAGATGATAGGCATATCCCACAATGCCCAGGCCACAAAACTTTTCATATAGCTTGTATGTACTTTTTGAAAGTGACTTTATAAGTATATATTGAATCTAGAAGTGTAAATATAATGTTTTATTTTTTATTTTAAATAATGCTTGCATTGTATATTAAATTTTATTTTTGAAAAACAACCGTGGACATTCAACTTTGATTGTACCTCATTAATGGAAACTTACTTTTATTTTATATGGTTACTATTGTAAAGTATAGTTAAATTGTATTTTTTTCTGTCTCCTAATGTCTTTATTACACATTTATTCATTTAATTACTTAGCCATTTGGAATTGTTTTGATATGAAAGATGTGATAGATGCTTATCTTTTTTTCAAATGTTCTATCTTTCTTACAGCATTTTTAATCATTTATGTTTTCTGTTCAAAATATTATTTCTTCAAGAATCTTAAATCTGTTATAAATTTTGGAGTTTGCATTTAAATTTCTTACAGCAATTTTTAGTATGCTGCCTTATGAAAAAAATTAAGAGAATTTTCCACATTTGTACTACAGTATTTATTTCTTCTTTCCACACTGTGCATCTGGAGGGCTTGCTACAATCCTGCTCAGCACTATGACTGGATTAAAGATGTGGAAGAATAGAAAAATAAGCATAATAAACACTTTATTCTCTAAGAAAAATACACATTAGTAGATAACAATATCATAAACAATTCAAGGAAAATACAAATAAATGATGTTGAGTTTAAGAGTCAAAGATTATATTTTTGGTGACATTAAGAAATGATCCATATGAACACATTTATTGTGCATTCAAAACTGTGGGTAGCAAAATGGTAATTCAGAAAGAGGAGAAATTCTAAATGAAGAATATAGTATAAATGACTGAACATCGAGAAAGTGCCAGATATGTTCTTGGTAGCTAGATAAAAATAGATTGGATCTTATATTCAGAGGGACCACTGAGAGAGGAGGCTTGTGGGAAAGTCAGGACAAGGCTTTGAATCTTGCTATGACTGCCAGATTGAGTTCAAGTTTAATTAATTAATGAATGGGAAATCATGAAAGGTTTTTGACAAGAATGTTGATATGATCAGATTATTAATTAAGACCAGTGACAATTATGCAACAATTTGCAAGCCTGTATAGAATCTCAGGAAATCACAAGGAGGCATAAATCCTAGTCATATGATAATTTGAATTCTTGATGTCATCTACTATTTTTTTTGAAATAGAAAAATAGCCCTGATTCTAAGTCAAATATATGTGTACAAAACAATTTATCAGTAAAAGTTAAAGTAAAAAGATTTGTCAATTTATCTTAAATTCTGGGCATCCCCTTAGTGAAGCCCACTAGCTAAACATCAATTTTGGAATGATTAATTCAAAGATAATAAAATTATCTAATGTACATTTTAAAACAAAGATAATATGGGTATAACACCAACAGTAAGAATATTATCATTTGTAAAGGGTATCTTTATCAATAGTGCCAGACAATTGGCTAAATTTTGGTTAATATAATGACATAATGAAACAAATACATATAATTTTTTTATACTGAGGGGATTTTAGTGCAAAAATTGTTGAACACTTCCTCCACCATACACATATATCAGGACTTGATAAACATTCTGCATGTGTCCTTTATTGTGTATCAAAAATATTATATACACTAGCAGTAAATGATATAGCAGTTTATTTTCCCATTGTATGCAAATAACTTTATTATTAATTTAACAGAATTTTGGTTATACCAACCAGTGAGGTGTGACTAAAAGATTTTTCTATATTTCCTTTTTATTTCAGATGGAATATGTTTATCATTAATTTCCCAGAGATACTGTGAGAAGTCCTTGTTTCAGCTATTAGGAGTATGACGATCAATGGTACCATTTAGACGTTTTGCCTTCTCTTCCTTAATGAAAATTAATTTTAGTTGAGAAACAAGCTAATTATAAGTTGTTTTTAGAAAGTTTGATGGATTTGCTGATTTTTTAAATAAAAACAAATGCCTCCATGAGTTCTTGCTCCTGTTTGACAGTGTTGGAGCAGACATCATACTGGTCATCTCTAGGTCAGCAAAAACCTATTTCACACACAGCAGATATTTGTGTAGAATCATGACATTTAACCACTCAGATGTATCCCACCTTGTTCAAATGCATATTTCTTACATTGCACTTGCTCTGCTTTTTACTTTATGGTGATATGTAGTATTGATATACTATTTTATCAATATATTATGTTTTAAAAAATATATATAGTAAACTTTAAAAGTAGTTTTTAATATTTATTCATTTATTGAGATAAAACAGGTAAAAATAAGGAAAGTAAATATTTAAGAAAATTAAACAATACCATCCAGATTTTATTTTTTAAATAACATTAATCAAGTCAAATCACACTCTTGATTGATGGTTCATCAAGATGCACTGACTGGTGAGTCTCCTGTCACTCATGGGCTCCTTGTAGATACATCATTGGAATGTAACTAGCTGCTCTGTGAAGCACAGAACTGACCTACTCCACCTTGCTGGATGAGCAAGGAGGATGTTATTTCATCACGTTTTTCCCTCAGAAACCACCAGTTCTCTCTGTGCTTTCAGAAACAGTGCTAGATTCTTACTCTTTCCAAAATGTATTATGAATGTATTAAAATATGTCTTATGTACCCAGTGCTGCAGCTTCCCAGATGATAGCAGCCAAACTAGGATCTTTCTCTGCAGTGTGGTATGCATACACTTTGCCTAAGATCACAAGTAGCATCTTGAAGTAGCTACCAAGGAAAGCCTGGTGATTCAAGGATCATGGCGCAGAATCACAATGACTTCAATAGTAAATATCCTGGCCCAGGTAAGGTAGAAACCATAGGCCCCCCAAAAATAAAAATATTAACCTGCAATTTCCCTTTATTGTCTGGATATGTGACAGACTATGGATAATAAGAAAGTCAAAGAAATAAGAGAGTAGAGTTAATACTGATCTTCTGATAAACTCACTAAAATTTTAACTCAAATCTTTTGCTGTTAGTAATTGCATGTTATAACAATCTTCTTTTGAATGCACAATAATGCATTTTCTTTTACTTATGAGAGATTCATTTTACACAATTAACAGAATATCATTTTCTTTTCCTTTTGGAAAACTCATAAAAGGAAAATAAATATAAATAGTGAAAGAATATGTAAGTTACTGTCAGCCCTCCATATCCTTGGATTCCACATCTGTGGATTCAACCAACCATGAATCAGAAATATTCAAAATAATTGCATCTGTATTGAATCTGTACAGATGGCTTTGTTTGTCATTATTTCCTAAATATCAATATAACAACTACTTAACAACATTGATATTGCATAAGATATTAGAAGTAATCTAGAGATGATTTATAGTATGTAAAGAATGTGTTTTAGGTATATACAAACACTATATTATTTTACATAACTGACTTTTGCATCTGTGGATTTTGGCTTCCTTGGGGAATTCCTGGAATGAATGCCCATGGATACAGAGGGATGAATGTACTAAAATCAGGACTTATTCTCTTTGCAAATAGGTTACAATTAAGTGTAACTACTCCAATGCCATAATTAAAGATTAAGGTACTATAGGCATTGAGGGAGCAAATAGGAAAAGTCTCTGCCTTTACTTGAAAGAAAGGCAACAGGGAGAAAAGAAAAAAGCCTGGAGACCAACTCATTATGCCAAGTGAAAGCCAAGAATCAAAGCGGATGGTCAGAAACATGCCTGATGCCTGTTAGACAGAGTGGAACAGAATTCCAACAGCCACTAAGGAGCAGAGAGGAGCATCATGGGAGGCAGTGCCAAGTCTGAGTGGGTGATTCCAGAAATGGAAAAGGCTAGAGAAAATTAAAGAAGGAAGATGGAGAGATGAGGGAACTGGGGAGTGGGAGAAAAGCTTTCCCAATAGCCAGAAGGGCAGTGTGGGCCAGGGTTTTCAGACAATGCTGGGGGGGGGGTTCAACCAAAGTTATGCTAGTTCTTTTGCTCCATTGTGGGAAGCTTCATCCTGTGACAGTTGAACTTGCATGCTGATTGAAGGCTCCATCAGGGAAGAAAAGTTTGTGGGAAATGAGATGAAGATGATCTGCAAAAGGCTGAGCAAGTGCAGTCAGCTCTGAGGACAACTGAGAAGGAAGAGGCACTAGGATCATTTGTAGCGCAGGTGGGAGGCCACGGTGGCTCCCTGCAAGATGACCAGCTTCATTGCTAAGTTCTGTGCTTGAATGGGGACATCATGGTGGGACATCATGGTGAGAAGGAAGATAATGAATTTATATTCAGACACTTTTTTGCTTAAAGTCATGAGGCTGCCCCAGTAGGAACATCTGCAAGGCATTATTAGTGTGTGGAGAAGACTGGGAGGAGACAGAGGTGAAAATGTACATGCCCCCCAGTGAATGTGACGACCAAGGGTGATGGAGATTGTGAAAGCAGTTTTATCATGCACATATGACACAAAGCAGAATTGTGAAAGCCACTGGGGGTGAGGTATGAAAAGAAGCTAGCTAATGAGGCGGAAGACACTGTCAGAGGAGTCAGCGATCCGGCTGTGCAGCAACGTGAGTGTGAGGGGTGGTTTGCACTGCTTGCCTTTCTTAACAACTGGGATAAAATAGTGAATAAATTAGCAGCTAAGGTGTTTGTGAGTTTGCATGGAGAACCTCTAACTGTGAGAGAGTGCAGGGGAGGGGCTCACGTAATCACTCTATATACCATCATTATTATTACTAGGATAAGATGTTGAAGCACAAAACATTGTACACTGTTCTTAGAAACATTCATCACTTATATGGTTTGCCAACACCTGGCAAATTCCTAATCACCCAACAAATGCAGTGGATTTTTATCATACCTAAGGCCAAACAATAATGAATGGACCTTTGTTCCTCTCAGTCAAGGTCAGTTTATGCCTCCCCACTAAGACCCAAATCGCCGTCTTGTGCTTTTTATCTAGGAACTGATAGCACATCTGATGTCTAATGCTATCTTCATCAATGCTCCAGTTGCTAAATGAGAGTTCTGACATTAAAATGAAGTGTTTATTCAGGGAGAGGCAGGGTGCCCATGAAGATCCAGGAGCATCTGAATAGGACTCATGATAGACAGAGGAGGTGGTGCAATACAAGAAGAGAAAATGTCAGGGACTGTGTGGAGGCAAGAAGAGGGGGGCAGAGCGAGGAGAAGGAAGGTGGGACCTGAGGAGAAACCAACAGGGAGCTTGATGGCAGCAACTGCACCCTGAGCAGAGCTGCCTGGTGGGAGCCGAGCTGGCACAGCACCTTCACTGTTCAGACCTCTGACGGCCTCGCACACAATGAAGAGGAGTGAAGCCCCTTAGATCAATTGTGCCTCAACCCACAGCCCCACAGAGAGATGTAATGCAATGCTTTCTTTGTTCCTCCTTCTTTAAACATTAGTGGACTTTTGAAATCAAGGAGTTTGTGTCCAACTAAAATAAGACACCTTTTCATGTTGCGTTACATGTTAAGTCATCAGGTAGTTGATAATTGGGAAAGTGAAAATTCAGAAAAGACACTATTTCTGGAAAAATAAGGAAGCAAAAAATATTTTACTTTTTTCCTATTTCTTACATTATGACCTCATATTTCCTATCACAAGAAAGGCATTTACAAAACTTTTGATTCAGACATAAACTATTAAGTTTTAACAAGTTACCAGTACAGAATTTAGACACGCATCTAAGATAAGGTGCACAAAATTGTTTTGATGCAAAGGCTAACACAAGATAACCACCTAACATAATCATGTAGACTATAAGGGATTGAATATGCCTAGATAGGATAACATTAATACCAATCCACGGTTCTTCACTCTGATCTCTTTGCGAACAACATCAATTCCTTTGCACAGATGCCATCCTGTCTCATAGAAAGCAGTTCTATTTCTTTCTCTTTTTTGCTTATGCTCCCACCAAACAGCAGTCATTAATTTACTGATACCCTGTCTATCAGGCCCACATCATCTTGATTAGGGCTGTTATCCTAATCAAAAGGCTGATAATTAAGACTATCCATCTGTAGAGTTCTAAGTGCTGAGATGAGTTGCAGATCCTAATTAAGATTATTTAGGTGTTACTTAAATGCCATCATTTGATTCAGCTAATCATACCAGCAGGTACATTAGATTTGCATTAATGTTCTGCTGAAGCCAGCAGCTATTTAGGCAGATCAAAAATGTAGATTGCAGACACTATTTCAAATGTCTTTATTTGAAAGTGATACTGAGACAATACATTTAGATAAGCAGGATGTTAGAGCAGCTTAGGTTATTTCAATGTTTCTTAATTTGCTTTATGGTAATAAGTAGAGTATTTAAAATAAACAGCCTATTTATTGAATTTACTGTGTATCTTTCATCATCTTGCACCCTCTCTCACACATGGATATGCAGCCCAACAGTGACACATCTTTCCAGTGTTTTCCACTTTTTCAATTATTCTTACTGAGGCATATTAAATTCTTTGCAAACCACATTTCATTAGTAGAAATGTTTGGGAACAATGAAGGATGTTTCAGATCCAAAATATCTCACATTATATTAAGAACAAATAAATAAAATAATGTTTTAATGATCATATAAATAGCCAACCATCCTAACGCATTAATAATAAAATGATTATAGTAAAGTTTAAATCATTAATGTCTTATTTTATATTATTTTTTTTTTGCTTAATGGAAAATACAGAATATATTTTTGATTGATTGCATAGGTACAATGGAATGAATTTTGTTCATAAGATCTTGGCTAAGTATCACTTCCAAGTTATTTCTCCCCATATTGTGAGGTCAAATTCTACAACTGCCTCTGAGAGTAAGTACTGCGTTTCTTTCTCTTTTTTCTGAGAATGATTCACATAAAAAAATATCTGGTCAATAATTTGAATTCTCTTTTTCCGGTGTACAGAGGCAATATACACTCAGGTTATATGCCCAGATGTTAATTTCTGAAATTCTTGTGTTAAAGTGAGTATGTGGGTGGGACTAGGAGAGAAGGTACAGGGCCATAAAAGGAACTGGAAGCAAATTGAAGTCCAGAAGCTCTTGCTTCTGCTGTGTGCTAGGTATTCATGACAAAGGGTGATATTGTGAACAGAATCACTTCTTGCTCAGGGGTATCCCTGTGTGAGTGTCTACATGATATAGTAAACTGATTATTTTGTGCTCTCTATCCCTATATTCATTGAGGTCTGATTGACAAAGTTATGTAAATTCAAGGTCCACAGAGATGATTTGAATACATTTTTATTATGAAAGGATTACTGTATTCAAGACAGTTTAGACTTCTGCCCCTCACCTAACTACTGTTGTTTTGTGTTTTGTTTTGGGGTTTAGGATCTGCTTTCTTAGTGACTTTTGTATAACCAGCACAGTAGTGTTGACTAGAGTCACCATGCTCTCTTTGGAGACTTTTTCATCTTACAGCTGCAAGTCTGCACCCTTCATTCACATCCCCGACATCCCCCACACCCTAGCCCCCAGTACCCACCATTCTACTCTGATTTTATGACTCCAGCTTCTGCAGATTCCACAATGTCATAAAGTGATGTTTTTGTGTTTCCTATTACACTTGGCATAATACCCTCATGTTTCATCCACACTGTTGTAAAGGCAGGATTTCCTTTTTTATTGTGACCTAAAGATAGTCATATATATATATATATATATATATATATATATATATATATATAACTATATATATAAATGAATATTTTATGGACCTGTAGCTATACCTATTAATTTATTTATTTATTCTCCAAGGGGCACTTAGTTTTTCCCTAATAGGTGGACTCTTGTAGATACACTGCACTGGACATGGATTGTGGACATTTTTTGACTATTTACTTCATTTATTTTAGATTTATATATAAGTGGGAATAGTGGATTTTATGATAATTCTATTTAATTTGAGAGAATTATTTCCATAATACCTGCTCCAATTTTCATTCCCCTTACTCATGATTGCTATCTTTGATATTGAGGTACTAATGCTCCTATCACGTGAGAGGTGATATCTCATGGTGGTTTTGATTTGTATTTTCCTGGTAATTAGTTAAGGTATTCAAGATCTTTCCATGCATTTGTAGATCATTTGTTTGTCTTAGGGGAAATGTCTATTTTTATCCTTTACATAGATTTAATAAAATTGTTGTTATTATTTTGCTATTGAGTTGGATGACTTCCACATATATTTTTAATATTACTCTCTTTTCAGATACATGATTTGCAAATAATTTCTCCTATTCCATAAATCATTTTGTCAGTTATTCTGTTTAAAAGCAATTTAGTTTCACATAGTTCAACTCAGTTATTTTTGCTTCCATTGTGCAATAAATAAAATCTTTGCTAAGACCAGTACCATAGAGTACTTTCCCCATGTTTCATTCTAAAATTTTATATTTCAGGGTCTTACATTTAAGTCTTTAATTCAGATTAAAATAATGTTAGGGTTCAATTTCATTCATTTGCATGTAGATTCCAGCATGGTTTATTTATTGAAAAGGCTAACTTTTCACCTGTGTATTCTTGGCACCTTTGTTAAATATATTAGATAATTGTATATCTGTGGGGTATTTTTTTATGGCTCTTGATTTTTTTCTATTGGTCTCTGTGTCTGTTTTTATGCTAGTACAATTCCCTTTTAATTACTATCACTTGTAACATAGTTTGAAATAAAAATGTGATGTTCCCAACTATCTTCCTCAAGATTATTTTTGCTATTAGAGGTCTCAATGCTTCTACACATAATTTAGAATTATTTTTCTATTTCTGTGAAAAATGACATCGGAATTTAGATGCAAATTGCATTGACTTTGTATGTTGCTATGGGTAGTAAGAACATTTCAACATATCAATTCTTCTCAAACCTTAATACAGAATATCTGTTCATTTATGAACATCTTCTTCTTTTTTAATCACCATTTTATAGTTTTCAATGTATAGGTCTTTCACTTCTTTAAATAAATTTATTTCTTAATGTCATATATTTGATGCTATCACAAATGAAATTTGTTGCTTTTTTAGATAGTTTATTGCTCATGAGTATAAATGTAAATGACTTTTATATGTTGCTTTTGTATCTTGTAATTTTACTATATTATTTTATAGGTCATTATTTTGTTGTTGTTGGAGTCTTTAGGGCTATATATGCTTACATATTTAACTGCAAACAGAGACAGTTTTACATCTTCCTTTACAAATTGAAATATTTTATTTATTTATTTTCCCTAATAACTGTGACCAGAGCTTTAAGAAGTAGGTTGAAGAGAAGGAGTAAGAGTAGGCACCCTTGTTTGTTCCTGATCTTAGAGAAAAGGTTTTGAGCATTTTGTCATTGAGTATGCCAGCTGTGAGCTTGCCATATGTAGGTGTTTTAGTCCATTTTTTCCTTTCTGTGACTAAAAGACCTAACAAGAACAATTAGAGGGGAAAAGGTTTATTTAGAGCTTACCTTTTCAGAGGTCTCAGTCCATAGGTAGTGGGCGCCTTTCCTTAGGGCTCGAGGTGAGGCAGGACATCATGGCAGAAGAGTGTGGTGGAGGGAAGCAGCTCACATGATGATTGGAACCAGAGAGACTCCACTCTCTAGATACAAATATATACCCCAAAGCCACGCCCCAATGCCCACCTCCTCCAGCCACATACTACCTGACTTCCGTTACCACTCAGTCAATCCCTATCAGGGGATTAATTCATTAATTGGGTTGAGACTGTCATAACCCAATCATTTCACCTCTGAATATTCATTGTCCTACACATAAGCTTTTGGGGACATCTAATATCTAAACCATAATAGTGGGTTTTATTGTGTCAAGTTGTATTTCTTTTATATCTAATTTGTTGTTTGCTTTTACCTTAAAACATTGTTGCATTTTGTTCAGTGCTTTGTCTTTATCTGCTGAGAGATCATATGGTTGTTCATCCTTGATTCCATTGCCTAGCTGATTGATTTTCATAAATTCAACTGTCCTTCATTCCAGAAATAAACCCCACTTCAATGTGGTATTCCATTCCTCCTTTTACTTTTCTCTTGTATTATGTCCGCTAGTATTTTGTTGAGAATGTTTGCATTCGTGTACAGAACTGAGTGAACTGTGTGTCTTCTCTTGAATTGAATCCAATGCTAGCAGCACTACCACTGAAAACACTTCTACATCTCAGATCCTATGACTCCTGTAACTGCATGCGTGTGAGTGCACTAGTTCTGGTGACAAGTGGCCTAATTTCCCCACATGGAGGAGAAAGGGAGAACTTTTGTAACACACCTGTTTCAACCACCCAGAACTCCAGTATCCTCAGCTGCTGCAGCCATCATGGACACGTGGACCACTATGAACCATCACAGTCTTTGCAGTCTTTGTAGACATTGACTTCTGCTGAGGCAGCTGCACAGAGACACAGCTGCTATAGCTCACTGGAAACCAGAGGTGTGTTCCCTACCAGTCAGTCCCTGGAAGCCACTCACAGGTGGACATCTTTTCGAATGTTCGCAGTTCAAAATTCTGCCTACATGTACAGATGCCAAAGCAACAATAGAAAAAAGAAAAGCCAAAGACATATATATATATATATATATATATATATATATATATATATATATATGTCACCATCAAGGATCATGGCAACTATTCAGAAAGTGACCTTAAATGGAGATTCATGTATTTTCTTAGAAAAAATTCAAAATTATTATTTAAAGGAAACTCAGTGAGGTGTGACTGTTTCCATCATAGGTATCTGGATTTCAAAGACACTGTGTTGTATTTCAATTCATACCTTTAAAAAAATATAACTGGCTTTGTTTTCCACCATTTACAAAGTAGACTTTAAAAATTATAAGACTTTTAAATCTTAGTCATAAATGTCAACCTGTACCCTGCACACTGTAGTAAAAGAATTATACCTAACTGGATGCTGCAATGTCATTTTCTTCTGCCCTCAGGTAGAAAAAGTGTTATGTGGTAAACTTAAAGATATTGATTAAAAACCAAGAAGGATAGAAAGGAGAACAGAGCCACTGAGTAACTTGCATGTTGACTAATCTGTTGCTGAATAATTTAGAATTGAATATATTTGGAACTATTAAAACTTTGAGACTACTAATGACAGCACTCAACAATCTTATTTTCTTGGAAAGTGCCCAAGAATTCCTTATTTATGGCTCTTTTATTCTAATGTGACTAATTTATATTTTGCCTGAATGGCTTTCCTAAAATTGATTTACTTTTAGTGGAAGAATATGCTTTTATTTAAAGTTTTATTTGCATCACATATAAAATACTAATTACTTTAACTTACCCATAATCTTTCTTGGTATATGTCAATTTTAATCAATTTGTTGAATGCTATTTTACCTTGAGAAACTTGCTCAGAATTAAACATTGTGATTGAGATTGGGCACAAGTTCAGCCAGGGGTGGTGGCACACACCGGCTACTTGGAAGACTGAGACAGGGAGATTGCGAGTTCAAGGCCAATTTCAGGAACAAAGAGAGACTCTATCTGAAAATAAAAAATAAAGTGGACTGAGAGTGTAACTCAATGGCAAAGCACCCTGGGTTTGATTTCCAAAACCAAATTAAAAAAAGGAACACAAGTTCTAAATATAGACTTATACATAAAATACTGCAAAAAACATTGTGCATAAAATGACCATTTCTGAGTACCAATTGTATAGTAGGCATGCGACTCGTATTATTAGTTTTATTCTTCAATGCCCTGTAAACAAACGTGACCGACCTCCCACCACAGCTGGGGGTGTTTAGGATCTCTTGCTGACTCTTGCCGTCTGGGCACCAAGAAGATGTTTTTCCTCATGGGCAAAAGGAGAATAGTGACATCTGCTTTGCAGGGATGTTTGGAGACTTGAGGTTCTTTTTTTCATCCTTTTCTCCCCAAAGAAACCCCATCCTGTGCTGTGTGCTTCCTCATTTAGGGAGTGATAGTTCCATTCGTCCATGTCCCTGTTATACGGTTAGAGATGACTTTAGTGGTTCTTTTCCCTGCACTCCACAACCAATCCACCTACAAGGCTCGCTGGCTCTCCCGTGATGTGCATCACACCCTTCCCCTTCTCACCCCCACTGAGGCTACAGCACTGGTTCAAGTCCAGGCTCTTCTCACCAGGATGGATCTAAGTATGGCCTAACTCCCTGTCCACAGGGTTGTCACCAAGGTCCACCCACCTCAGCGATTTTCAACTCAGTTGCCAAGTGATCTCCAGAAGTACAGACATCTCATGCCACCTCTGTGTTTGCCCACCGGACGCTGGCGCTCCCCAGGAACCCCTCATTTCAGGACCTAAAGAATACTCCTGCAGGAAGAACCCATGGCTCCTCCCATGGACGCTTTCCTGGATGCAGGAACAATACTGGTCAATGGAGCTGTCAAGGCAGGAGCACAGAAAGCATTAGTGTCCTGGGAGCGGCCCTCAAACGTTGACAGACAAAATGGAGGCTAAATATCCCAGCACTCCCAGCCCTCACTCAGGTGAGACCCCTGGGATATGTGACAGGCCATCACCCAGAGTGCCACTGTGCTGAACATAATCTGCTGTGAACTGACTCCATATTTTCTCCCTTCTCTCTGACATCCCCAACGCCCCTTGATCTCCTCCCAAATGCACTGCTAGCTTCACGCCCTGCACGGGCCTTGTTGACCTGGCCACAGATCTCGGCCCTACAAATGCTTCTCCACAAGCTCCTTCCCAGGCTGGTGTCGGACATCACGTCTCCTGCGGATGTCCCAGTCCCCTCTCACCCTTCCTCAGCTCACCGGGGACTCCACGCCAGCCCAGGGCTCACTGCTCTCCCCAGGTCCTGCTCCTTTGTTTGCTCCTTATTAGTGCACCCTCCCCAGCTGCCACTCTGGGACGCCTGCTCCTTCCCTCACCTGTCACATTTTCCTTCACAGCCCTGGACATCATCTGGTATGATATATATTTGATTATTTTAAAAATCTGTCTCTTCCCACTAAACATAAATCTCATGGTGTTAAGAACATAGTTTGTTTTTTGAGGACACTGAATCCTCCTTGAATAAAATAATCAGTAGAGTTGAACTTAGGCAGCCTAGTCAACCTTTTAAATACTTTTTTTTTCTTTTATTAGAAGTAAATACAACTTTTTAGTCCATATTACGTGCTCAATGGAAGATGTTCATTCTTATGGTCAATATTTATATGTTGTTTTAGTCCTAAATCTACTATCATGTCATTTTTTTTTATTATACATACCCCATAAAAATGGATGTTTCCAATTGTAAATGGAAATGTTGATGTTATGGTAGGCTATATAAGTTCAAAGCACATGTAAAGAAGGACACATCTAACACTCTATTGACATGCAGTATGTGGAGAAGCTTTCTAATGGACGATCCCACCTTAATTAGAAAGTGTAAATCTGAAAATGGTTAGTGACCAAGTTAATGGGTGTGAAGGATTGATACTATGGAAGACTTGTGGGAATATTGTTCAGGTTGTCATATGTCTTAGGGAAGGATCATATGCTTTTGAAATTAAGATTAGACGATTTTATCAGAAGAGAGATATGCAAGAATAAAACTTTCTTAAGTATTGTCTTTTTTTTAATGAAGGAAAATGCAGTTCTAAAATAGTCAGCAAGTTAATGAAACAACTTGAAAGGAAATCCTGAGAGGAAAAGCTGATTGTATTGCAACTTATCAGAGAATATTTAAGGATGACTTGTTCAGAGCCTTATTGAACAAAGCCATTTTTTTTAATCATTGCATGTATCATGTTGATTTGGAGAGATAGTTCTTTACACTGTACATACAATATGGTATCCACACAAAGAGAGGCAGAGTCGAGCAATCATGAGTGATGTCATTTTTTAAAAATTTTGTTTTCTTAGCCAATGATTACCAAAATAATGAGGCCAAAGCACTAAAATGATATCAGCAGAAATTGTTTTTGAGGTAAATGGATGATTATGATTGTGATGCTTATATGTCACAAAAAAGGTAGACATATTCTTATTTATAGTTTCTCCAAAACTTATGCAATTATCGTTTACTATAACACACACACACACACACACACACACACACACACACACAGAGTTTGATGAATTTTAATGAACTGAACCTGGCTTCCTGAAACAGACTATCAATAGTATCCAAGCAGCCCCCCTCTGACATACCCAAAGGAGATTGGTGTGTAAATAAGTAACTTAAAAAAAATAGACTGTGGGTTAGCCATTGTGTGGAAACAGGTGTCAGCTGGCTCTGGTGATCTGGGTCTTGAGACCCACACTGTTCTCCGGAAGTCTAGTTCGGTGATGAGGACCTGAAGTCGTTGCTGTAAGTTTACACACACTCGAATGTGTTTCCATAATCCTTCTAACTCCTATGAGATTTCAAGTATCCCTCGATAAATCCCCTTCTGCTTAAATTAGCTGGAGTGCATTCTGTTTCCTGCCGACCAGGGCCCCGCATGAAACAAAGATTAATCCTCTCCATGGACACTTTGAAACACCAAAATATATTGAAAGAGGTTCCCAAAGGAGTACAGACACAAAGAGAGCGTGAAAGAATAATTTCAGCATGGAAAACTGTTAGGGGTGATGGTGGAACTCTGCTTGGTTTTTCTGGGGTAGCAGAAATAAAAAGTAATTTTCTCCCGATCATGGAGACTCATAATACAATCAAGTCAGCTTGTCCCACAGAGTGAGGCTGTTACGTAGAACACAAAGTGAAAACTATCGGATGCAAAATCTGAGAATGTTATGCATAGGCGTTTCATTCCTGAGACGTGGAAGCCAGAGTCAAGCTCCCAGAAACCATGATTTTTTCAGTTTTCTCAGAAAAAAAAGGCTGTGGGGTCACCTGTACCTGCATTTGGTTGCCTGCCCTCCTTTGCAGTCAGAGAAAACGACATAAAAAGGCAAAGTGACTTTGATGGCAGTGTGATCAAAACTGGGAAGTCAGGGATTCTGCCTTCCTGGCCTATAGCAATGTTAGCTTTTCCGGAACAAACCAGGCTCTAACGCAGGCCATGCACCTGATCCAGTGTTCCCAGTGGGATGGTGCCCAGGCCCGGGTTCTGGGGAGAGTCCCAGCTTCTGTTCTCATCTTAAGGTGATGGCTTGAAGATAAGCAGGAAATGGGAAGAAAAGACAATTTAGGACTTTTAATTTTACATGGGCTCACTACAGAACATTTGTAAAGTCAGAACAAGACAGATGCACACCATCAAGAAATCTTAACTCTAATGAATGCATAGACTTGTAATTTTAAAAATATGCCAGCAATACCCTTTATTATAGTAGATAATTCAACAAATGTAGGATTTTAAGTAGCTCAACACTCATCTTGCTGGGTCCAGAGTACCAGATGTTGACAGAGTTTCAAATATGTTAGTACCATACAATTGCATAAAGTGGTGTCATATTAATTCTAAGGTGATATATTGCAATTATACGTAAAAATAAAGATCTTGATGTAAATAATTTATGAAAACTTTAAGTACTAGGATGACAAAATAATTAGACACTTAAATAAAAACTAGAATTGTGCATGTGTGTTTTTTTTCTACATAGATTCAAGCTTAATCCAAATTTATTTACAGTGATATGGAAATGTGAAAAATTTTGGGAGAAAATATTGTCTGCTACAGAGACTTTTCAGATAATCAAGATTTTTTTTTCTTAGCATATGAACATTGGTTTTAAAAAGTATATTTATTTTAATGTATTCATATTAACCTAAAATAGATAACCCAGAGTTTTCTGCCCTTGACCCCAGGAGCTCATTTTCAGGCATATTTCTCCTATTTTGTCCAAGAGTTTTCCTTTCTAATCACCTCCAGGTTCATTAGCTAAGGCCCTTTATGCCAGCCGCAGCCCCTCTGGCCCCCCAGTATTTGCACTGGGAAACTAAATATTTGTGCAACTGCCTGCCTTTGCTCTTTCCTCCTCAGTTAGCACAGTGGAACCTCACTCAGACTCAGGCTCTGCCCCCAGCATGGAGGGAATTCCAGCTCTGCTTGGAGGCTGGTATTGATTTCTTCTGTGACAGCATTGGTTCTGACCACTGGCCACTGTTCATTCACTCACAGCCATTGGCAGGCACTCCTGTAAAATGGGTGCAGTCTGGTTTGTGAATTTAAGAAATTATTCTGATGGTAAGAAATAGAGGAGAGCAAGTACTCACAGGTGATCCAGTGTGCTCTGGCATGCACTAAATATCCTGACACACAGGAAGAGAAAGCAGGATGGGGAATCAGGGTGGCACACTGAATTGGGGGGATGAGGGGAACGGTCAATGGTAAGTTGTAAAGAAGTAGAATATGTGGGTTTCCCTTTGCTTTAACAGGTCAAGATGTCATTGGCATATGATAAGTAGCACATACTTAAAATGTATAATTTCAAATATGTACTTATGCTTATATGTATGAATTCATGAATTCACCACCTTAATTAAGGCAATGAACATATCCGTTACCTTCCAAAGATGCCTCATGCCTTTTCAAAATTAATTCTTCCTTCCTTGCCCTGAAGCTCCCTCCTCTGCCTCCAGGGAATGCTGATCTGCTACGTCACTAGAGACTGCTTGAAAATGCTAGAAGTTTCTGTAAATGGAATCACACAAAGGGACCTCTTCTTTGAGGACGAGAACAAGTCTGGTATTTTTTACTCATAATAATTATTTTGAGATCCATCCACAACGCAGCCCATGTCAGTGGTCTCTTCTCATTAATGAGCACTGGACCATATTGTGTTAATTTATTCATCTGTGATGATGGACACTTTGTTTCCAGTCTCTGGCTATTTTAAATAAAATTGCTATGAGGAAGTTTGGAGATAGAAAGTAAAAGTATTTGTTTGTTTGATTTGTCTGTTTGGTTTGATTTCACTTTGTTTTAGTGCTGGGGATTAAATGCAGGATCTTTCACATACTAGGTGAATGTTCTACCACTGAGTTACATCCACAGCATGAGTATAGATATTTGTAGGTTTGCATATGCTTATCTTTTTTTTATTTCTCTAAAGTTATTTATGGAAGAATAGAAATATTTGATGATATAATAGTTTAAACCTTTCAGAAAGTGCTAATATCTTTACATACTTAAAAAATGTTTAACTTTTTAAAACATTTTATTAACATCTATTAGTTTTACAAGTTGATGGAATGTGGAGTGACATTTCAATATATTCAAACAGTATTCACTTGTAATAGTAGACAATGTATGATGGATCCAAGCCCTTTGTCTACTCTGCAGTTGACAAATTTTCCCCTAGTCTGAGCTTTTCCTCTGTATCCTCCCCATATTGCCATTAGAACTTGAAAAGTTTTTATTCTGATGATGTTCTATCACTTGGTTATTTCATGGATTATAATCAGTGTCCTTCCTAAGAAATGGGTATTTGATTCAGGGTTGCAAGGGCTTTTCTCAGGGTTTCTTGTTCTAAAAGAAAATCTTCTCGGGGGATGGGGATGTGGCTCAAGTGGTAGCACGCTCGCCTGGCATGCGTGCGGCCTGAGTTCGATCCTCAGCACCACATACAAACAAAGATGTTGTGTCCACCAATAACTAGAAAATAAATATTTTTTAAAAATTTCTCTCTCTCTCTCTCTCTCTCTCTCTCTCTCTCTCTCTTTAAAAAAAAAGAAAAGAAAATCTTCTAGATTTACAGTTTTAAGTTTTTGCATTTCCATCCATCATTCATTCTGAGTTCACCTGCGTATGAGACATGAAGTACGTATAAAAACAGTTCTTTTGTTTTTATTTGGCTAACAGATCTACAATTCATTGAAACGCCATGTATTTAGAAGTCTAGTTTTTCTCCAATTGCCTTTGCACCTTTGCTGAAAATCAGTGGCCTGACTCTTGTAGGTCTACATCTTAAGCCACTGTCCTGTTTAATCCTGTCATCACCTAATGCCCACACTGTCTCCATTACCCTTACTTCACATGAAGCTTTGAGGTCAGGTAGTTTCGGTGGTTCACCTTCATGCTTTAATTCAAACCTGTTTTAGCTACTCTTGCTCTTTTCTACCTCTGCATTAACTTTACTCTATCAAAGACCTGCTGGGAGTTCAATTTTACATGCAATGAATTTATATATCAATTTAATCCATATATTTTGTCTGTTTTTCTTTCCATCTTGGCTAAAAGCAGAAAAAAAAATCTCTGCTAAGAATAGCTCATTTTGATGGAGTCTTTGCAATCAAACTTGGTTATGAATGTAAATTATACTTTCCATTAACTGATGAGTTTGAATGTGACAACTTAATGGGAAAAAAATGAAGGAAACTACAGGAGTAAAATGAGTATCCATACATGGGGTTGAAAGACACCCATATTGAATGATTATCAGTATTGTGAAAATTTGTGGCAATTTGTTGAATTCTTATGTGAGCACAAGGGATTGACTAAAGACAACATTTCTTTTTTATTTGTTTGTTAATTTATTAATTATAGGAGGACACACAATATCTTTATTTTATTTTTATGTGGTACTGAGGGTAGAACCCGGTGCCTGATGCATGTGAGGCGATCACTCTACCATTGAGCCACAACCCCAACCCTAAAGGTAATATTTTATATTGAATATTTCTTTACAGTCTAACTTTAGTCCTCCTGGCTTAATATCCTGAAACTGCTCTCTTATACGTCTGTAATTCTCATTTTTTATTTAACTTCTATGAATCTCAGCTTCCTCAACTATGAAATTCAACTACTAATATACTTTATAGCAAAGGACTATTGTTTAGCTAATGCAAAATATATGGAATGCATTAAGTATGCAAAAAATGCTACAAAGAATACCACAAATATTAGAGATGTTTGAATATTTTCAGTATGTATGGAGAGAAGTCCCATGGGCGCTGACATGCTTCCTTGGCATTCAGTCATTTATAAAGTGAGCCCCAAGAAGCAGAGGCGGGGCTGGAAACCATGTTAGCTGGCAGTCTTCACACCTGGTATTCCAACAGGTTCCTAACAGGGTAACACTGCCATGCCTGACTATCCTTACTGCCTCTTTACCTTTCCCTCATTTCTCTGTCAGACATAATTGCTTTAAAGATTTTCTTGATATCCCAGGCCTTAAGTATTTATGTGTGTTCTACCTCGGTGCAATTTTCATGGATTTTTCATCCTTGGTATTTACTGAGATGCTTCCCTTCCCCTCCCTCTCTCCCATTGTTCTCCTCTTTCTTCTCTCTCTTACCTCCTCCTACGAATGGCACCGGGGATTGAACCCAGGGGTGCTTCAGCCCTGAGCTTCACTCCCAATTCTCTTTACTTTGTATTTTGGGAAGGATCTTGCCAAGTTTGTGAGGCTGGCCTGGAACTCACAATCCCCCGAGTTGACTTCCTGAGTTATCTCCTCCCGCTTCTTTAATAGATACAATTCAGTATCATAGCTCTTTAACATTCTCTGCTACTAATTGTAACATCAGTAATATTTCTTCTTTTTAGAGTTTGATAAAAAAAATTCTTTAATAAATATAAGCTTACATATTGACCCTTAAAGCTTAACAAGAATAAAGCTAAGTTAAAACAGGACAAAACAAATGACTGATAGACATAAGGGAATAGCACAGCTTTCTCAAAATAGTGGGTCTTAGCTTCATTGTAAGACTTCTAAACAGTGAAAATTCAATTATTCAAATAATTCAAATTTTTGTGTATAGACAAAAACAATTATCAAGAGATTACACTTTCAATGTATGTTACAAACACTGGGTATTTAGTGTTCCCACATTTATGTAGTTTCAAAACATGTCTATCTACATACTACAAAACCACCACTGTCCTAATATTTAAAATATCTTATGAATGCTATCCTTTACTTATTACACCTTTAAATTTTGTGTTAATGTTGGCTCATCCTAATTTAGTCCTTATACATCAAAATATAAACTTAACAAAGTACTACCTTGGAGCAACTAATATTTCTAATTTTGTAACTCTGTTACATATGTGATATAGAAATGAATACAAATTCCCTTCTAATATGGCCATGATTTTAAATAGATTTCTTTATATAGCATTTATTTACATTTACCAAATATGCATTATGGATTGATGTTTTCCCCAATTAAAAAAAAATACTACTTTGCAACTTCTTTGATGAATGTGATTTAAGACATTTCTCAAAAATAGACTGTCTTTTTACTGTGGGATTTGTAGAAGTTGAGAATTTTTATGCTTGATAAAATGTAACTCCTATACAAGTTCTCACTCCCTCCTTTTTATCAAAAGTTTATTTTAATCTCAACCTACATTGTGCTCCATTATTCTGCTTCTTTTTAACAATGCCATCTGTATTCTTTTTTATCCAATGAACTTCAAACTGATTGTTCTATGAGGTTCAAGTTACGTTAACTTTTGAAGGTGATTTAGTTTTGTGTCTGGAAATTCAATGAAGGCACATAACTTCTCTGCAGAGAACAGACTGGGTACACATAGGAATTAATCTGATTTTAGTGTTCAAATACCTAAGATCCTTCAGAGGCATCAGTATCTTCTCTGTTGTTGCATCAATTGACTTTGCTTCTCATTGTTGGATATATTTTCTTGCTTATTTGCATGCCTGGATGTTTTTATTTGATAGAAGAAATTTTGGATGGAAATATATTTGTATTTCCATAAATATTTTTGAGTGATGTTTTGGACCATACTTATTTTTCTTAGAGTGGGTTTGATCCTTTCAGATCTTGGTTTTAAGTGTTGTTAAGAAAGACCTCTGCAGTTTTCAGCCCAGAACTGTTTCCCTCTACCTAGAGGAACTCTTTTAAATATTTTCTAAATACTGTACTTGAATCACAAGGTTTTTATTGCAGACTGCTGGGAGCAGACACTGTTCTCACCTGGGGAAGAGTTCCAGAAATTATTCTTTCTAATATATTCTGGTTAGCTATTTATGCAACCTTGGCTACTTTCTTCCCACATTTTCAAACAAGAGACTCGGCTGAATATTCAACGGGAAATTTCCTCAGATCTTTAGATCTTTAACTTTTGCAGCTTTATCTTCTTCAGTTTTTCTCTGTGGGTCTAGCAGCCTCTCCACATTCCACCTCTGTGTCTTCAAACCAGGGAAGCTACTGGGTCCACCTGGGTTCTCAATTTCAATTCCATCATTAGGAAACGCTCTGTAGGCAGGACTATGTGTCTATTCTAGTGTTTAAATAATTTATTTCTTCTGGATCAAGGACTGCTGTTTTTCTGTCTGCTATCTAATTTCCTGAAGACAGTTTTAATGTATTGTGTCCAGTTTTGTGGCATTGTTGCTTCCTGTGGAAGAATAAATCTGGTCCATGACATTTCATCTTGACCAGAAGCAGAAATTCCAACTTCTTTTTACTACTTCTCACCAATAAAATGCCAATAGCTAAGATTAAAGTCCCTGACACACAATATGATCTTTCTGAAAGCCGGTTTCCTTCAATTTTTATGTTCTACAAACATTCATATTTAAAGAGCTCTTCTCTGCTACTTATTCGTGTGAATTATTTCTGGGTTGAACCGAGTTTCCAGATCATTAGGATCTAGCCAACACTGAGTCCCACTGGGACCTCCACACAGGCTTCCCTGGCCTCCCACTTGCTCACCTCCCCAGCTCACCGCCCCATGGCCTCACCTCTGCCACTTAGCCTTTCTTCCCACAGCTGCTGGCTCATCTCAGTCCTGGCGTCCTGAGCACCTGTGCTCTCTCTCCCCCTGTGCTCTCCCACACGAAGCCTCTTGTACCCCCACTACAAAATTCTCCAGAAATGTGGGTGTTATGGAGAAATGGCCAAATCTGTGACGCCACCAAGAGGGTCAGACGTGCCACAGCAGTGCTCTCGCAGGGCCCCCGGGTCCACATAGCTCCCCTCCCCCTGGCTTTCTCCTGCAGTGCCCTCTCCATTGCCCACTCTCATTCACGCTGCTTCCCAGATGGCCTCAGAAGTCCCAATTCCTCACCTGGAAAATTCATGGAAATGCAGGTTATATACCAGTTGTTGCAGGGCCTGGCTGGCAAACGTATCCCTAAGGAGCTGTGCACAGTGGTGCAGGGGATGCTCCACTGACCATGCTTAGAATAGCACAGCACTGGGACACACAGACCCTTTTCTCAGGGGGCAGCTGCCATAAAGTAGTGGGGTGGGGTGTGTTTTTTGCACACATTTCACTCTAATGCAATCACATGGCTACTTTCTTAACTAGTGGATCAAAAAAAGAAGAAGAAAGAGAAAGAGAGAGAAGCAACATGTTTATAACCCTTTTATTTTATTTGATGTGTCAGTTCTAAATTTTAAGAACAAAGTACTTATTCCCATGGAATTCTTCCAATCAAATCAGTCAATAGAATATGTAAAATATGAGGAAAACATTTCTCATATCATTCGCCAATATTTTTCCTTACCTAAATGATTCTCTCTGATGAAATCATTTAGACTTTTAAAGAATGTTTTGAATATACTAAAACCTTCAAAACCCATTAAATAAAAAATAAAGTTATATAAGTGGCATAATATTTTATAATGTTTTGAATAAGAATGGGGAATTTTGGCAAATACTTACTTAAATACGTATATCCTTTCTGTAATTAGAGAACTAAGGAGTTAAAATGTTTGTGCATGGACATTACTTTGTATCCATGACCCTCTTTTCTACTGAAATGGCTCTGGACACCATCCCACCTGCTGCAGGAGCATGGATCACCTGGCAAGAACTTTTACTTAGAGATGACACTAGGCAAAACAGAGTCAGATTTTTAGTTACAGAGAGTAAAGGCTTCTAAAGGAGCAGCCAGTCCCATATAAATAATTAAAAACAATGAAAAATTATGGTCCATGACTAAATGAAAGAAAATTGAAATGAAGTCCTAATGATTCCCGAAGCACATGGCTACCATCACTGAGATGCAGGAGCTTGTAAATCCTTGGAGAGGGGCCTTCCCTTACTCCAGAGAGATCAGCTCATCCTCACTTTCCGCCTGCAAGGTGCTCTGGGACCAGTGCTGTGCCTCTTCCTGTAGAAACCTGGTTTGGGTGTCTAGGCCTGCTAAGAATAAATGCCACCTGCTCCCCACGGCCCAGCCTTTTTCCCAGAGTTCTCAGGATAACTGTGGAAAGCCATTGACATAAAGCCAGGGATTGTCAATTCCTGTGAGAGCCACACAGTTACACACACACACAAACACACACACACACCTTCCTGTGAAAATGCTTTGGGGAGTATATGTGAGGCCTCAACATAATTTTTTTTTCAAAATTCTCTATGGATTCAACTTTGCTTCATGCTGAGAAGTGTTCTGCTGTTAAAATATTTGTACTTAATTTACCTAAACAGATGGTGCAGACACACCCACCCTGATCACAATACTTAAAAAAATGTGTAATAATTTTCTTTTCTTCCTTTCTTCCTTAATTTGGAACTTACATGTTTATAGAGGCAGCATTGTCCCCAGGCTCCAAGCCATCCAGGTAACCTCACTATGGAGAGCTTGTCATAGGATGATCATTTAAGGAATGCACATAAAGAGTTAGGAAGATGCTGACTATGGGGATCACCATACCTTTTTAGACTCCTGGTGTGCTGAATACATTGCACACTTGGGGTTATGCCAAAGTAAACCACATGACACATTGGTGCTTGCAAACACAGCTATGAAGGGCTCAGCTAAAATAGTTTATCTGCATCATAAAGTAATTTAAAATACAAACGAGAATGTGTACTACCCAGGGATAAAATATTCTTATAATTCCTTAACTCACTAACATTTCATGTGTTATCAAACATTCTTAGTAAAAGTTTATGTTTATATTAGATATCATATTATAAATGCACACATATGCACAGGTCATGTGTGTATGCTGTGCCCTGGCAAAAGCACCTGCATTTTCAGTGGCTACCATGCACAATTAGGAAAGTCTTTCCCATGCAATTGAGACCATTGAAGAAATGGCTTTCCTCACCTGAACAACAGCCCGCTACCAATTCCTAAGAAGTGTGCATGTTCTTCCTGCTTCCCCAGTGGGCTTGGCCTCTCCTCCATCTCCTTCGCTGTGCACTGACTTGAGTCACTTCTGCAAAGCTCAAAGTGACTTTGCAAATTGTCTTCTGCTGACCATGAGGGTGGAAAGAGAGCAAGCAACAATTACCAGCTCTATTTCTTGCTTCTGTGATCATTTTCTCCTCCCCACATTCCTTTTCCTATAGAGTTTTCCCATTGCAGTTTGTGTCCAGGGCACGAGGAACTTTGCTATTGGAGATTTTCACTTATCACTCATCAGACTGTGTCCCTGTGTTCTTCACTTCATTGATTTTAAATTCCTCTGGCTCTGCCCACACCCCAACTTTAAGGAAATATCTCTGCCCTATGTTCCAACTCCTGCTGTGATTAGGCTATTAGACCTGTTTGCAGGACCACTCAGACCTATAAATGACCTGGGACAGGGAATCCATAGACAGGTCAAATATGTACTGTGTGCACACTTGAAGGTAGCATGAGAAAAATGATATTTTGCATTAGAGAGAAAAGATACATTAGTATTGGGCCATACAGTATTGGGCCAACTCTATGGCAGCCCTGGGCAAAAGGAAACCCCTACTTCACAATATGTACACTAACAAAATGCACATGAAACATACTTTCAAATGTAAAGAATGGAAGCAGACAATCTCTGAAATGAGATGTAAGTGGACACATGCTATTGGCATTAATGAGGCAGTGCAAGGAGTATAGGGAAAAGAGTAGTAAATCTGACTACTTGCATGAGTTTCCTGTGCATTAAAAGGTATATATCTAGCCAGGTGGAGTGGTGCACGCCTGTAATCCTAGCAGCTTGGGAGGCTGAGAGAGGAGAATCACGAGTTCAAAGCCAGCCTCAGCAACTGTGAGGCATTAAGCAACTCAGTGAGACCCTGCCTCTAAATAAAATACAAAATAGGGCTGGGGATGTGGCTCAGTGGATGAGTGCCCCTGAGTTTAATCCCTAGTACCAAAAAAAAGTATATCTATTGGCAAATGAACACTTGGAAGCATATAACTTAAGCATTAATACTATTTATTACATAAACATCATATAATATGAAGAATTTGAATACATCAGTAGGAAAATGTGAAAAGGTTCTAACTGGTGCTAAGAAGTTAGGAAGCAAACACACCATATCTAGAGGAGAACATGTAGGCAAATAAGCAAAAAAAAAAAAAAAAAAGTAACTTAAAGCATTAATCTAATTCTATTTTACCTACAAATTGGGGGATTTAAATAGACTATGCATTATTTAAAAGACTGGGCTAAATATTCCTTTCACAAAATATTGGATTTTAAGTTGGTTTTTTATGGGAGGCAACCTGGAAAAATATATCAAAAGTTTTTAAAAGGCGTGTGCATTTGAATCTACTTACTTCATTTTTGTACAACTAGGAGACATTTCAATCTAAATTAAATTTTTAAAGAATTTGCTATAAGGAAAATTTTTACATGTAGTAAATTTGTATATTACATGTAGTAAATTTACATGTAGCAAATATGTATATTGTTTAAAATATTTAAACGTTGAAAACAACTTACATGTTCAGTTATAAAGAATATATTCAATTATAGCACATAAAAAGGGATTCTGTATATGATTTATGATGTCTATGTAAGATATTTGTTAATATCTTGAGTGAAAAATAACTACCTACATATTAAGGACATAAACAAAAAAAACATGGTATAAAACCCTATTAAAATATTTTGTGGATATTTATGAATCAAATAAAATTGTTAAAAAAGATGTCACATCTCTTTCTACATGTGATATAACTTTATATTACAGTAGGTAACTTTAAAATCAAACTTTTGTTTGATGGTGTTATTCTCCCTTTTATAAAACTCATTTGCTTATTCCTGGGAGGCCACTGGGTGACCATAAAAGCATAAGATGAGGCCTGGAAAATAATGTTTGATTTCTTATTTAATTCTTACTTATTTCTTATCTGGTTGTCTCTACTTTCACCCTTTCACCAGCCACTGAAGGTATTCGGCAGCATTGACATTATCCTTTCTTCTCATACTCTCTCACTTTATAGCATAATTTTAACTTAATTCATGAATATGGTCCTTATATAACTTTCTAATTTCCAAGAAAATAAAATGGGGATAATATTTCCAAATTATAGGACTGCTTAAGAAGAAAAGATCATGCATATGTCATATGTGCCTGGTATTTGGCTGGACTCAGGAATTCAAAGCCAATTCATGAATCAACTAAGAATACTTTCCTTTGCTCCAGATAACAACATACTTGGGTTCTAGTAATGAACAGTGTCTATATTTTCTTCCCAGGCAGGGGAGCCACTGAACCTATGGGATTATGCAAATGCTCTCCTGCCCCTTTACTCATTACCAACTACCATACTGTCATTTTCCTCTAAAAGACAATTCATGTTGGCCATCTTTGACATAGCAAATGATTTCCTGAAACTGGGGGTGACTGGGAAGTTATAGAAACTGGTGTGATTTTCCTTCCTCGTTTAAGACTATCTGTGTTCCTTTTCTTGGATGCCTCCCTTTCAGCTGAACACATAGTAATTACCACAGCCCCTAAAGCCTCCCACATTTGCTGTAACAACAGTCAGCGACTGCAAGACAGGGTAAGGAATTTAGCATTCTCTCATCCCACTAGAAGCAGTGGAGGATGAAATGAAGTGGATTGCAAAGATGTAAAGTCTTTCACTAAGATTAATCAGTTTGGTTGTCAAAGTATCATGTGTTTTCTCCATTTTATTTGGAATTTAAAAAGAAAACACCTTGTGGTACACAGAAACTGGTTATTATCCTTCCTAATCATTGCTAAGTAAAAGTTTTTCCTGCTACTTTTCTTTTAAATGACTTTGTATGTGAGCCATCATGCCTGAGGAGGACATTGCAGAGTTTCTCAAGAACTAAACTCTGTCTCATGGGCTTTTTTCCTAAATGCAAGGTTTGTTAGTGACTTGTACACACACATACACACATGCTCCCATTTCTGTAAATGACGGAGACATTATTACAGATGTGCTACAGGAAAAGTCGTTATAGGGTTTTATGGGTTTTCAAGCATAAGTTTTAGAAAAGCAGAGAATGGGGGTGATGGGAGACTTGCAGGTCATGAGAGCCTTCAAATTCTGCAGAATGTGGAAACCTGTAGAAAAGAGCCCCTGTGCATTTTGGAGTTAGATTGTCAGATGTATTTTTTATCAGAGAACATTTATTTTAAGCAGAGATAAGATTTGAGAGCTGCAATTAAACTTGCTCCTTTGTGCATGGTCTCTGGATTATGAGAGCTGATCTCCCAGGTCACAAGGACACATCCAAATCCTACATATGCTGCACAGGTCATTTTGCCAGAGCAGAGATGCTGCTTTGTTTATATGTAAGAAGACAAGAGCACTCTGCCTTAGGTAGGTATTTATATCTTTGGTGAGCTAGAAATCATGCCATTCGCTTATCTAAGTGTCCCTTGCTGCACTTCAGTAGATTGATAACTAGATCTATTTAGTTTGTGATTTATGTGTATTCCATTTGATTCAAGGAAGTTAGAAGGGCTTAGGACTGTTTATCATATGCTGAGAACCTCCTGGTATTCTGGATTTGGAATCAGAAAAGATAAATTCATGCCCAGCTTCATTGTGAATTGCTAGATAGCACTGAGGAAGTTATTTCTCCTCTCTAGGCTTTAATTTCTCATCAATACTGGTAGAATCTATTTTAAGAAGTTGAGAGAATCAAATATAATTCATAAGAAAGACTTGGAAAATTCGAAAGAGAAGATATCATTTATAAACGTTAGTCAATCCAATACAGTAAACATCTTCAGTCAACATGGTGCTGTGAATTATTCTTTTTTATTCTTTTTAATAATTTAAAATGTCATTATACAGTATTGCTTTGTCATGTCAGACATGTTTCTGCAAAACTAATTTACCTCCCAGTTTATATAAAAATGCATATTTCTGATTTAAGTGACAAAATTCTTTTAGCTTCTTCTCTATTAGTCCAAATGTCAATAAGGACTAAATCTAGTTGGGTTTTTTTAAAATCTATTTTTTAAAATAAAGATCTCTTCTATCCAACCTTCAATTTCATGTCTTGCTTTCTATTTGCCCTTCCTTTACAGATTTGGGAAAGGAGGACCATGTGTGTCAAACACACCTAGGTTTGAATTCTAGCCCTGCTAGTTACTGTCTGTGTGATCTTGGTTATATAATATAACCTTAAACCTTAATATTCTCACCTTTACAATGGGGATAATGAAACATAAGCCTCTCACAGTGATTATATTTAATTATATTTTTCTTATAATAATAGCTTTCCCTATTCAATATCTTCAATGCTTTCCATTTTCACTAAATTACATTCAAAATTCTCATAAAAACTTCTTAGACCTTGACCCTCTCCCCATATAACTAAATTTTTTTATTCTTCTCCCATAGTCGTAGCCACCACTAGATGTTACTATCTTGACACCAGAGGCACAGAACTTACCTCCCCAAATGCCTTTTAAATCAAGGGTGGTTGTTTATTTGATTTCCTGGTCTCCAATAGAGGAGAGTAAAATTTCCTGAATATATTACAGATCATTTCTTAGGCAAAGTTTGCCAATCATTGTTAAAGAACATAGGAAGGGCCACGGCTACCTATTTCCTTGGTATCATTACTCTTGGGTGTTGGTTTTTGCTCTTTATACAATTAGAAAACAAATCTTTCTTCATGTCTCCAATGTCTCAATAAATGAGAGTGGCTGATTCCAAGTGAAAAGATGGAAGCTTTTTCCTTCTCTATACCCCCTTTCCCCCAACAAGACTGCAGAATAAACAGAAAAATGTGTAATATACATTCACTTACGAAATTCCTACTTGTAAAGGTCAGTTGCCAGACATTGGCCAAACCTTATTTTCTGTCATTCTGTTCTTTAAAAATGTAAAGTTGTTTAAACTAGACCATCATCCATAACTATAAAATTATATGAAGAAAGGTATAACAGAAATGCTTCTCTACTACACAACAAGATTAATTCCAGTACACAAAATACAATAGTACAGCTCTTGATCATGCTACTGACTGAATTAGCATCAATATATTTCCTTTGCATGAATTATTTCCTAATTAATAACATGAAGACTGTCTATATTTAGGTGACTGGCTTGATTCTGCATTGCTTTCTAAGCACAGAGAATTCTGAGCAGTGAGACCAGGCTGGGGGAATGACATGGCAGATATTTATGGGACTAGCCCATCCTGAAGGATTGCAAGGACTAAGTCGGGCTGCATTTGTAAAATGAGGGCACCTTCCTTGGAGCCCTCCATCCATTCATCCAAGGTCAAAGCAAGGACATAGAACAGACTATGGACAGTTCAGAACAGAATTATTTACGACTTGTCAGGACCAAGACAGGTAGTGGATAAAAAGCTAGGCAGCCAGAGACGAACACTGCTGAGACATCGGAGAAAACAGGACAGATGAGGAGAAGAGGTATGGGAGCTTCAGAAAAGGGAAGAGGGGAGACGATCCATCCCATGGAGCTCAGGACTCTGTAGAGAATGCTCAGGGAATGTAGGGAGTGAGAATCTGGCTTGATAGGAGTAGATAAAAAAGCATTACCATCAGGGGGTCTGTGCCAATTAGCTTCTTCAGAACGGGCTTCTTCTGTCACAGAAGAGCAGATAGGTCTCAATTTAATATAAGAAGGGTTGGAGATGAGTGTGGCTAAGTTGGGCCCCACAGTGAAAGTGGATGCTGTAATGGGGAACTTGGCCTTCAGGAGCGAGAAGTATAAAAAGTGACTGGCGGAAGGTAAATGGAATCCCCAAGGCAAGTGCGCTCTGTCCTCTCACCCAGGACCAGCCTTGTTTTGAAGTCAGTCTTTCTGAGTGAAATGTTTATCAATTTAATTCTATTGAGAAAGCTTAATTGTTTCTGTGTTTGTTTTGTTTCACTTTATTGTTTAATTCTCTTAGCAAGTTGCTTGTTCTTCAACTATGAATACAAAGAGCAAGAGCATTCTCAATTAAAGCATGTGCCTGCTCAGAAATAAGCCTGGGCCTCTGATGAACAAAAGGAATCTTGGGCTTTTAATGGGTTGTCAGTTTTTTTTTTTTTTTTATGGGGCAGTGCTATGAATTTAAATTATAAGGAGGGACAAATGGAGTCTCATCTCTTGAAAATTGCAAATAGCATGTCGGTCTAGGGAACATTGCCAACCTGATGTTATTTGGGGGTTTTATAAATGATCCGGAAAGAATACACAGGAAAATTTCCTTGTCTGAAGAGGACATTAAGCTTTGGGGAGTAAGAAATGACAGGGCAGTAGACACCAGGAGAAATATCTGACTTAATTCAGCTGTGACTTTTATGTGCCCTGTTTTCCATGTTCTTTAACAGATAGTTTTTAATCTTAATTTTTAAACTTGTGAATGTGAGTCCTTATTTTACAAATCCAAAAGCAAATCAATATTTGGTAGTTGTCCCATAATTGTACGATTACGTACCTTGTAGACATCCCATTATGACCCGGAGGTTCACACCACTTCTTGAAAAGAGGATGAATGTGCTGGTTGCTCCCTGACACACCTACCAGGCAGGAATATTATCACAACTTCTCAACATAAAGACATTTACTATGAAACAAATAATGCACAGAGAATGACTTACTTGTCTTTGTGAGAATAAAAAAAAAAATTCCTAATCTCTTGGTGCTGAAATTAACTGATTTCAAATTTTATGCAAGTCATTTAATCTACTTTTTATTACCTTTTTCTTTTAATGAAAAAAAAAAAACGCCTAACTATTAAAATAATTCCTTGATGATTGAAAAATCAAAGTGATTTTCAAATTATATCTCACGTATTCTCCTGAGGAAATAGAATCAGATTTTGAAAAGATCTTCATTAATGATAACATAAGCATCACTCTATTATTAGATTTTCATAACTATTTTTCCCACTTTATCATATTTTGGTTAATGAGTTACTTGTGATTTATGCTATCTTAATTAGGTTTGTCCTCTCTTCTTAATTTATCTAAAAACTTAGGAATATATAAAGTTATAATTAAAAATATCCAAAGTAACCAAAGATAGTGCAGGTTGTGTTTGGCTAGTTTGGATTAATAAAACCATGCATATAATTATATAGCACATGTCCCCAGAACATCATTTTCTAAAGTTACTTAAAAATTTGTGGTAAACTTTGGTTATATTTTAAAGAAAAATTATCGTATATATTTCAATATGTTTCAGATATTTATGTCTAGTTCAATATTTGTTTTAGGAATAACCAACATAAATAATAAACTGTGCTTTCATGAATAATATCAGAGAATGGCTTTTAATCATCTTTGCACTTTACTGAGAATTGTAGATATTTGAAAATCTTTAGGATTAAAATCATGGTGTTAAAAAGACCTTGAGGGTCCCTCCAGTCCAATTCTCCATCTGAACTTCAGATAACCCCCAAGCTGGGGGACAGACTAAGCAAGATGGATGATTTTGTTTCTCCAGACTTTCTTTGTACAAAACAATTCTGATTGTTTGCAGTGTTCATAGCAACCGTCTTAGCAACTTTATTATGCAGTTTAACAGGAACAAATTGAAAATCAATTACACAATACTCATTTTGTACACAAGAATCTAAACTTCTGAAAATTTACATGATTTTGTGCTGTCACACATTTAGATGGAAGAACTAGAATTAGAATTTTATTCCCTATTGTACAATACTTCATGGGTAAAAGGTAGAAGGCAACAATAAAATGGCAGAAATGATCTCACTTTCCATTGTGCACAGTAAATGCAAGCTATTGCCTTAAAAGAAACATTTCAAAGAATTATTCTTAAGATTTTTTTCTTCAATGATCTCTTGAATATGTTTTTTGGCATGTAAAGGAAAACCGATTTGGAATTATTCTAACTGGTTTCTTTTGACCACTTTACACCAGTAGAGAGTGATGGTCCTGGTCCCAAGAGGTGCACTGAACGTCTGTATTCTGTTTTTTCAGGTCCACTTTGTGCACCTGAAGTCTGCATTGAGTATTGCAGTAATGATGCAGAAGTCCTGTCACAGCCCATCTTGACAGGAGAGGTAGCTGCCAAGCAGCTCATGATTTGCTGGAAAAGTTCAATGACTCAAGTAAAAAAACAGGAGAACAGAAAGTCAACAAAATGCCTGAAACTTGAACTTATTGTGTCTGACCTTCAAATTCTGGTTCCCAAAACAGTAGGTGGCACACAATGATTCTGGTCAATAGAGATTCATCAAACACAGGGCGATACACTCAGGCCAATAGTAATAGTTCTTTCCTCCAATTCAAATGGTGTTGGTACCAGAAGAAAGAATTTACATTTATGATGCTATGTGTATACGTATGTATGTCCGTATAATGTGCATATGTGTACCCGCATGCACGTGTGTGTGTATCTCAAAGAAACATCATCATCAGGGTCTTCAGTGCCTGAAAGAAGGACAGGAGTCTTGGCTTCCTGGAGAACGACTTTGCCCTGACCTAATAGCTTGCCTTGCCACTGTTTGCAGGTCTCTTGGTTTTTGTTCAAATGAAGATAAATTTTAGTATTTCCCTTGCTTACATAATCTGGTGTCACATTCCAGACTGTTTGCAGCTTTTCCACGTATAAATTATTGGGCTTTCACCTCACAGAATCTGGTGTGCTGCTATTTTAAGCAGCCTCTGTCTCTTCCCAGCCTTCTCCTAGGTGGTATTAGAGTTGCAGACCCATTAGAGGGAGCTGGACTGCTGTGAGTGCCCAGCATTAGTGGGACATCTTTGCAACCAGATTGCAAAGAGCAGGCATATTTGATAAAGCATACTTAAATGGCCTCAAAAAGAGAAAAAAAAATGTATGGGAACTCATTTTTATGTCATTGGAAGCCATATCCCCAAAGTAAGAACAGCATCATTTATAGGGATTAAGGAAAATTATTATTTGACATTTTTCTGTTATAATAGCAGGAAAATTAGTTTCTTATTTATGTGATAAAACTACTAATGGATGGATAAAGTAATAACATTATAGGAATTATGCTCAACTAATTTTATGTTTCAAACTTTATCATGTAAGAAAGTTGTTTCCAATGAGAAAACACAATACAACTAAAGCCCTCTGTAAAATATAATTTACAAAATAACAATAGTATATCTGTTTCTTTTATGCTATATGCTGAATAATTGATAATTTGAAATCATCAAGGAAAATATATAACGTGCTATTTGCATGTATATATTTTTTAAAATAAAAAAATGGTATATAATGAGATAGATAGATGGGCTGAAATGTGCAAGCCTGTCAAATTAATTGCTATTTTTTTTTCAAAAATCATGTTGATTTTATCTATCAGTGAAGTCCAAGTGATAATTTCAAGTAAATCACATTACTCTTTAGAACATACAATGTCGCACTGTCTGTTCCTGTTTCTAATTATTTCTCATTCATTGATGGTTCCTATGCCACACCCACATATAATTTTTTTCGTGTTTTTTTTTTTTTTTTTTTTTTTACTTTCATGACAACCTGATAACCTATGGCCAAGGACTGAGGTTCTTGGAGCCTTGAGCAAATGAGAAGCAAAAAGACCTTTTTGATCAAGAATTTATTTGTGCATTCTACATGTGGGAGAAATTTGAGATAACTTAGCTAGCATGTAGAAGAATTCCCTCCCTGAAGGTAAATATGACCTTTGTGTTTGAATTGCTGGCCATTCCTGAACTGGCAACCACTGGTGAGCATCGCCTGCCCTTCCAGAGATGGGTGTTACTGACATGACCTTTACAACTGTGAAAGAGATTCGGAGAGTTAATATGAGTTTCTTGCATTTAAATAGCTAGCAAGCAACAAGTGACCATTTAAATATAACTGTATTTCCCTTCTTTTTTTCCATCAAATGAAGAGATGTTGAACGCTTAAGTTCAAAAACATAGTTTGATCCAATGTATATAATGATAAATAGATTATTTTTCAAAAGCACACATTTACCAAAGCTTTATGTATTTAGCAGTGAATGGAGATTTGATGTATTACTCAAGTAGTTATTAGTTTAATCTCTTTCAGTTGACATTAATACTAATTTTTTTCTATTTCATAATCAAAATGTTCTTGAATATTCTTGATTACAACTTTCATAGCAAAAACTAGCCTTGCATAACATTTTTAAGACAAACTACATAATTATTTTAGTAGAGAAATGGATTCCTATCTAGATGGTGATTCAAATAAATGGAAGGAAGGAAGAATTTGTAGAGGTCATTTTTTAAAAAAAAGAACACTTTAATAAAAAGCATTTGTAATTGTAATTTATTTCAATTTCCAGTGTATACATTCTTAAAGCAAAGATAGTTAACATTTACTTTGTGATAAGATCAACATTCCATTAATCATTTGCTTCTTCAACGTCTTGAAAGCTAGCAATTTTTATGCTTTACATTCTACCATTTTTCACTTATATTACCTCTACATCAAAGAAAGATTTAAATGTAAAAAAATGTCAAAAATAGGTTACCAAAATCATTATTATGTGGGAAACAATCTTGAGAGTAATTTGTAGTTGAGTAAAATAACAGAATATGAAGCATTATACATTATTTTGTAAAATATGAAAGATCCACACAAAATATAACTGTCTGTAGCCTCCTGCTCATCTGCTCCCTATCTGAGGGGTGTCTGACAGTGAGCCTCTTTATTCCTGGTCTTGCTTCTGCTGCTGCTGCTAGCTAGCCAGTCTCTAAGCAGAGTTGTAATTTTTTCCATAAAATCTATCTCTCTTCTCCCCTCACCTATAATAAGTCAAATGCTATTACTCACAGAACTAGATGAGGGAAGGCTGGCTAAGCTAATGGTTTAGCATTGCAATTGTATGTGCTGAGAACATTATATTGAATTATGGAAAAAAGATTCCTCCGCATGACTTTTCATGTTCTGTGCCTGTCAGCTTTATTCTTCTAAACAATGAGGGAACAATTGCAGTTATAGAAAATTGAACTGTTTACTGAGGATGAAAATGCAGAACACATATTTTACAGAATGTATTCCATGTCCAAAGACCACAACTTCATTTCTCCATGTTTTGAATAAACATTCTCATTAGTGGTGGGGTCAGAACCCAGACGTGGCAAGGGAGATAGTCCAAACTCCCTCGCTATTGGTTCTTCTCACTCCCTTTTTTTTCAGCATCTTTCCACAGTACCATTTCTTCCTGGTGATCCACAGTCTTTTGCACCTCTGTGTCTAAAATCCAAAATAAAAGAAAGAGGTAAGAGGGGTTTGCAGAGTGGTCTTGTTCTTAAAGTAAATAAATTGAGTAAATTCATGAAACAGATAAAATAATAAAAGTTACAGTTGGATCTCCTCCTTAGTCATTTGAAATGATCTCAGTCATTGCAAAGACTGGAAATAACTGCTACTTTGTTCACATCCATTTTTCCAGAATAGTAGATATGGAAAGCTCCCATCTGTCCTTAAAACGCAAAAGGAAGGAGGTCACTGATGTGCAAACCATGCTCACTAGATTTATAACATTTTTACAAACGAGAAATCGAAACTAAGTAGTGTTGACCAACATTTCCATCTACTGAGAACTAAAAGTCAGGTATCTTGCTTTACTTCCACACATATGTGGATGAAGTATTTATTTTAAAAATATTTATAAGAGCCCACTCTTCATAAATAATGCTCTGCATGATCTGTCTGTTCTCATTCTGTTGATAGATCAATTTAAAAATTTATACAAAGCAAAATAGCTTGCCTCAGAGAGCTCATCTTCCAGAGAGAAAGCCAGCAATTATACATATACACAACATGGAGAGTGATGTCAATGTTATGAAAAAGAAATGGAAACAAAAGTAAAACTTGAAGGAGAGTAAGAGACCCTGGGTGGTGGAGATGAGTAGATGAGAATGGTCAGGGAAGGCCTCTTGGACAGAAGACAATTGAGCCTCAGCTGAACAAAGGGAGGAGGTGGGTGGTGTGGCCATCCAGTGGAACAGTCTACCAGACTGGTGCAGGGTGGCCTCCACATTCAGGCAACAGCAGAGCTCGCTGCATCTGGAGTCAATTGAGCAAGGGAGAGTTTTAGATGGAGAAGCAATTAGGGATTTGGAAGAGAGGGTCTTGTAGGTGTTTGCAGAGTTGGGTGAGAGATTTAGCTTCCACTCGGGGTAAGATGGGAAAACACTGGAAATGTCCAAACTGGATCTCAGAGAAAGCTGGACATTTGCTGAAGACCAGGAGGTGAGAAAGGGCAGATGCACATCCATTTTATTACCTAGAATGTACATGAAGCAAATCTGCTGTGTACTCATCAAAGACGCCAACAGGCTCCTCTCACTGCAGTGCTAATTTTGCATGAGGAGGAAGGGTTGATTGAGGCTCACTGTTCACAATAGCCTTCTTGTTGGAAAGAAAATATGGATAGAATCCTAAATGAAGTCCCAGTCCAGATCTGAGAGCAGCTTGATGTAGGTTTGCATCATGTCAAGTTTGGCAGAAAGCGGCTCTAGAAAAGAAAGCACTAGTTAGAGAGTAAAAGTAGGACACAGACATTCTTGACTTTATCCTCTGCGCCTTGGGGGGGGGGTGATGCACCCCACTCTTTTCAATAAGGCAGATATTGGTTTGGTCAGAGAAAGGGCCTGGGGCTAGCGAAGGACCTTGGAGCCTCCGGTTCTCAGTCATTAACTGGCAGTGTCCACACAAGGGCCTGAGGACTAGCTGGGGTGTGGAGGTGCAGGAGTCCCCCCTTTCCTCACCCCCACATCTCCCACACATCACATGCAGGTGCTTTCTGGGATGCTTACTAATCCTGGCTCAAAATTTCTCATTACCTGTTCCAAAAATTTTGACTATTTCTTCCTTGTCTACCACCCTCCTGTTCTTCCACTTGGTTTCTCAGTCATGGGCTTGTCTGCCTCATTCCTCATGTGCATCTCCTTCCTTCAGTTTCTCTCATCTGCTCCCAGCAGACATTTCTTGCTTACCTGGCATTCTCTGTAGGGAGGTTTGGGTACCATTTTTTTTGAGAGAGAGAGAGAGAGAGAAAAAATTAATTCACCATGCATGTTTATGGCTACTTTTGATTTTTACTCAGGATATCATGAGGGGTCCTCTCAACTGTTCTCTTTTGAGTATGAATCCTTTCTTCCATTTCAAAATCTCAATTCACAGTGACACATACCTCTGTATGCCTCTAAATACATGCACAGTGGTCTGTAAGTAGCAACTCCAACCTTCATTTGGAAGACAGCCTCTTGCTGATCAGGAATGCCTGAATGGATTTTACCTGAGTCCAATATAAACTTCTATATTATAGGTTTTGTAGTTGGGAAGGTTTGTCTGTTAGAGCAATTATTGTCTCCTTAAAGGATGCAATACCTAATGCTTTTGCCATACTCTGCTTGAAAGCTTGTAATATCCGCGGGTATTGTGAATAAATGACTTACTACTCTATAGCAGCCAGTATGATGACTTGAACATCGATAGATACATATTGAGATTTATGTGAGTGTTCAAATTCAGGGGAAATTTTCATACCATGTGATTATAGAAATGTGTTATTATAAGTAGAAAAATCCAGGTATGTAGGCAGGTTGAAAGATGGATTTAATTCACAATTCAATATTAAGTATATTAAACTTCAATTCCTTGGTGGGAAATTCCCTTGTGGAAACCAGAGCCAAATAGTCTAGAGTGTTCTGCTGAAACTAAGAGAATATATGATAAAAAATGTTGGAGTCATCTGCAGACAGGTGGCTGTGCAGGGACTCCACCTGTGTATTCAGAGGTAAAGAACAAAAGACCAAGTGCAAACGGTCCACAAACTCCCATATTCCCTGATAAGAGAAAGATCTGGCAGAGAAAGATGTGAATGGGGCAGTGAAGGGAGAAGGCAAGGCAATGCCGAGAGCAGGGGAAGCCGCTCAGGAATGAAGTGATAATTGAGGCAGGGAAATCAGTAACCGACCACTGAATTTAAAACAGAAGAGCTTTCTGTACTCCCTGAGTCAGAATGTGAGTGAAGTGGTCAGATAGGAAACAGCACTGGGGGGGGGGGCTCAAGGACACAGTAAGGGGCAATGACTCGAAGGGTGACTGTACCAGATCCACCAGGACCCTCTGGTGGAAGTCCTACCCATGCCATTCTACAACTAGTGGCCTGCATGCTTCTGCAGTGCTGAGGTGCCTCTTTAGATCTGTTTGTTTCAATTTGGGCTCTCTCCTCATTACTTCACCACAGCAAGTTGGACAAGACTGAGGAAATAGGTCGCAAGCTGGCAATCCTCAGGACAGGCAGGCAGCTGGAGATCCATGGGAGGCTGGGCAAAACAGAAGATGCCATATATAGCTTTTACAATGTTGAGGTAAGTTCCTGCTATCCCTAGTTTTTCTAGTGTTTTGAACATAAAGGGATGTTGTACTTTAAGCTATATATGCTAAACCTCAGGCTAGCATCATCCTAAATGGAGAAAAACTGAAGGCATTCCCTCTAAAATCTGGAACAAGACAGGGATGCCCTCTCTGACCACTTCTATTCAATTTAGTTATTGAAATACTAGCCAGAGCATTTAGACAGACAAAAGAAATTAAAGGCATAAAAATAGGAAAAGAAGAACTTAAATTATCGCTATTTGCGGATGACATGATAATATATGTAACAGACCCAAAAGGGTCTACAAAGAAACTGCTAGAGTTAATAAATGAATTCAGCAAAGTGGCAGGATATAAAATCAACACGCATAAATCAAAGGCATTCCTGTATATCAGCACCAAAACTTCTGAAATGGAAATGAGAAAAACCACTCCATTCACAATATCCTCAAAGAAAATAAAATACTTGGGAATCAACCTAACAAAAGAGGTGAAAGATTTATACAATGAAAACTACAGAACCCTAAAGAGAGAGATAGAAGAAGATCTTAGAAGATGGAAAAATGTACCCTGTTCATGGATAGGCAGAACTAACATCATCAAAATGGCGATATTACCCAAAGTTCTCTACAGGTTTAATGCGATGCCAATTAAAATCCCAAAGGCATTTCTTGTAGAAATAAATAAAGCAATCATGAAATTCATATGGAAAAACAAAAGACCCAGAATAGCAAAAGCAATTCTAAGCAGGAAGTGTGAATTTGGAGGTATAGCGATACCAGAGTTCAAACTGTACTACAAAGCAATAGTAACAAAAACAGCATGGTACTGGTACCAAAACAGGCAAGTGGACCAATGGTACAGAATAGAGGACACAGAAACCAATCCACAAAATTACAACTTTCTTATATTTGATAAAGGGGCTAAAAGCATGCAATGGAGCAAGGATAGCATCTTCAACAAATGGTGCTGGGAAAATTGGAAATTCATATGCAACAAAATGAAACTGAATCCCTTTCTCTCGCCATGCACAAAAGTTAACTCAAAATGGATCAAGGAGCTAGATATCAATTCAGAGACACTGCATCTGATAGAAGAAAAAGTTGGCTACGATCTACATACTGTGGGGTCGGGCTCCACATTCCTTAATAGGACGCCCATAGCCCAAGAGTTAATAACAAGAATAAATAAATGGGACTTACTTAAACTAAAAAGTTTTTTTCTCAGCAAGAGAAACAATAAGAGAGGTAAATAGAAAGCCTACATCCTGGGAACAAATTTTTACCCCTCACACTTCAGATAGAGCCCTAATATCCAGAGTATACAAAGAACTCAAAAAATTAAACAATAAGATAACAAATAACCCAATCAACAAATGGACAAGGACCTGAACAGACACTTCACAGAGGAGGACATACAATCAATCAACAAGTACATGAAAAAATGCTCACCATCTCTAGCAGTCAGAGAAATGCAAATCAAAACCACCCTAAGATACCATCTCACTCCAGTAAGATGGCAGCCATTATGAAGTCAAACCACAATAAGTGTTGGTGAGGATGTGGGGAAAAGGGTACACTTGTACACTGCTGGTGGGACTGCAAATTGGTAACGCCAATTTGGAAAGCAGTATGGAGATACCTGGGAAAGCTGGGAATGGATCCACTATTTGACCCAGCTATCGCCTTCCTCAGACTATCCCCTGAGGATCTTAAAAGAGTGTACTATAGGGATACTGCCACATCAATGATAATAGTGGCACAATTCACAATAGTTAGACTGCGGAATCAATCTAGATGCCCTTCAATAGATGAATGGATTAAAAAAAAATGTGGCATCTATACACAATGGAGTACTACACAGCACTAAAAAATGACAAAATCATAGAATTTGCAGGGAAATGGATGGCATTAGAGCAGATTATGCTAAGCGAAGCTAGCCAATCATTAAAAAACAAATGCCAAATGTCTTCTTTGATATAAAGAGAGCAACTAAGAACAGAACAGGGAGGAAGTGCATGAGGAAAAGATTAACATTAATCAAAGACGAGTGGGGGGAGAGAAAGGGAGAGAGAAGGGAAAGCATATGGAAGTGGTAGGAGACCCTCAATGTTACACAAAATTACATAGAAGAGGTTGTGAGGGGAAAGGGGGGGAACAAGAGAGAGAATTGAACAACAGCAGATGAGGTAGTGAGGGAAGATGGCAGGGGAGGGGAGGGGGATAGTAGGGGATAGGAAAGACAGCAGAATACAACAGCCACTAATATGCCATTATGTAAAAATGTGAGTGTGTAACTGATGTGATTTTGCAATTTGTATTTGGGGTAAAAATGGGAGTTCATAACCCAATTGAGTCAACTGTATGAAAGATGATATATCATGAGCTTTGTAATGTTTTGAACAACCAATAAAAAAAAAAAAAACAGAAGATGACAGAAGACTTTCTTCAGAAATGGTGGTAAGAAATACCCAAAGGTAAGACACGAACTGCAATGCCATCTCTCCAGTTGTGTATGCAGAGGCCCGTAGTCCCTGTGTAGGCCCAGCTGTAAGACACCAGTGCCCAGGCGAGAGAGCAGGACGTCAGCAGAGGCAGAGAAGAGAAGCAAGAGGCAAGCAGAAGGCCTAGAGCAAGGTGGTGACAGTGCTATGGAGACGCTGTGGCCAGTGGCCCAGAGATAGAGGCAATGGTCTGAAAAAGCCTGGTATCCTCAGAGATTCCCCCCGCTGGTCCTTACTCCTAAAATGACCTCAGTCAGTGGACTTGTGTGATTTTGTTTTGTTTTATCCAAAAACAACTTGAAAAAAGAACCACAAGTCTTCTTAGTGTTCATCTAGCTGTGCCAAAGCCAGGTGGCTCCGTCGTTGGCACTCCTGAAGGGTTGAGAGCATAAGGTCAGGGGAGAGGCATAAACACCGGAGGCAAGGAGTTTTGATTGAGTGAGATAAGTGCCTTCTGAATGGCTCCTGGTGAGTCACTGCGCCTTTCATGCAGGGCAAGCAGCCACGTCTAACATCGGCCTGAGCAGGGTAAGATTCCTTTCCACGCAGGCCCATGTGTCCTCTCCAGAGAGAGGAAATGATCGCTTTTGGTCCTAGGATGTGAGGACACCATATGATTCCTCAGGGGAATGAGGGCTGAGTCTGCACTTAGCTGTGGAGCAATCAATGATGGAGCACCTTGATCTCAGAGGAGAGATCAGAGCTGAGAACCCCTGCGCCCTCACAGACCAAGACCCCAAACAGGATGGCAACAGGCCAGTTTTGAGTCCATCCGTGTGGGCAGGGTAAGAAAAAATTTTAGTTATACCATCTTATCCACATTAAGGAAGTGGCAGGAAAATGTTTGCAAGCTGATTTTCAATGCTACCACCTTCTGTTGGAGGAGTGGATCAAGTGTCATTTGCCACTTTACATTACTCAATAATCATTTAACAATTCTTAAGCACGATTCCCTGGATTATCTTCAATTTTGTTCTTCTGTTTCAGCAGCCATGGCAGAATTATCTTCCTATCACTAGTCACAATTAATGCACATTTGGACATTTAACTACTTTCTTTTCCAGGATGGCATGAGTACCTGCTATAATGATTAATAAATAAAAGTAGTGTTTTGAAAGTCCTCTTCAATTATGAAATTATGGAGTTGTATTTTTGTTTGTTTGTTGTAAATTGTTTAATCCTTTAATTATATTGTAAATAATAATGATTCTCCACTGATAACATCTGGCACATGCATAAGAAGCATTTTAGTTACCAGAAAATACTACTTCTAGAAAAAAGACTTCTGAATGTATTTTTGTATTAGAAACTGTCAGTCATTGACCATCTTTCTGTAACCCATCCTTAAATATAGTTCTCCTTCAATAAAAATAAGTTTTATGTATACTTATACATGTATATTATAGAGCTAACATAAATATGTTGCTCAAAGTATTTTGATCATTAAACACTATTACTTATATATTACCGTATTTTCCTACTTTTGTGTAAAATTAAAGTAATAATCTGAGCAGCTATGAATTAGTGATGCTTGCCACAAACCATAGGTTTTATATATGGTTTCTTATTTAGGTAATAACAGAAGTGATTTTTTTCACCTATGGAACTGAGACTAGAAGACAGTAAGAAATAGCATTTCTGCATACTGCAGTCAGGACCCTCCAGTTCTGCTGTGTACTGTCTGACCTGCTCTTTGCCTCAGGAAGCTGCCTCCGTGGTTGGTTTCAATCCAGTTTCTTTGCTTCTACCTTCTGCACAGGTTCAGTTAACAGAGACCAACAATCATCATCAGATTGCGGCTGAGAAACTCCAGGGCATTCGTGAGTGGGTGCTGAACCTCCGCTGGTCCACACTCTCCCATAGCCTCTGGTCCTCCTGGTCTGCAAGCACTCCATCTCCTTGCCCTTTTAGATATAAGAACTAACACCTTCCCTGCTCTGTGACACCAGGGTCCTTGTATCCATGGTTGTCTAACATAAGCCAACTATCAACATTATAAATTCACATTTTATTAACTTCTATTAAATCCCATCCTGTGAGTACAAGGTTTGAAGTCGTCACCAGGATTGGCTCCAGAAAATAGAACTGAGTAGAATTTGGGTTTCAAGTTACTTAAGTTTTTTCCTAGGGCATGATGCTATATGGTATGTGGAGGCTTTGTGTGTGTTTGTGGCGGGGAGTGGAGAGGAAGTGATCATCCTTTGGTCTCTCTGGGCAGAATAGAAAGGAAAGAGATACAGAAAGAAGAACCCACCAAAACACTCAGATGTGTACCCAGCTCAAGTGTAGGGGGGGAATCTCAGAGCCATCAGGACAGTTTTAAAGATGGCCTTAAGTTTCTGTACCTTCAGGGTAGATGTGGCTGAAAATCAAGCATTGTTCCCAATTCTAATTGTCAGAGTTGCTACGCTGATAAACATGACCCTGTAGGATTCTTTTCCCAAAGTAAGGGAACTAACAGGGGCAGGAGTGTGCTGAGCCATAGGATTGGGCTACCTCAGAAGACAGCATCTAGCTGAGTACTGCTGCACCTAGGTCACCCTGAGTGGTCCTCGCCTGCTCTCCAAAATCCTCCCGGCTCAGGGAAGGAACCACCCTTCTCATCCTGAAACCCTGGCAGTAGCTCTTCATGGAGCAGAAGCCTCTTCTCCCAAACCCACTTCAGGAGTCAAACTCTAACAGAGCCGAGCAAGAGAAGGGAAATGACCCACCTGGGAGAAAAGAATCTTTAGAACAAAAATATGGCAGAATATTTTCAATATGGATTGAAAGGAATCTGAAGGACCTACTGGAGTACATTCTGAGCATGTTAGATCAGGAAGCACAAAAACTAGGTAAATGCACTCACAATGAGCAAGAATTTAGTTTATCAGCTCATATGGCCTATGGCTGCACGATAGATCATTGGTTAGCTAACTGGTTCATCTGAATCAATGAGGCTGAATTGCAAGAGCTGCTGTGGCAAACTTGTATCAGAACCAAGTCCATGAACCAAATCAAGCCAGATAGCTTGTTTGTAAATACCTTGTTATTGGAAAACGGATACAAGTTTTTTATGTTTGCTTTTGCACTATGATGGCAATCATGCATTTGCAAAAGGGACCAGACATTCCACAAAACCTAAAGTGCTTACTATCTTCTACTTCATAGGAAATGCTTTCTGGCTCCTTCACTAAAGGGAAAAAAAAAGACTTTAACTACAAGAAATGCTTTAATCGATTTTGAACAAGCCACTGGGACTCCCTCTCATGCCTTGACCACATACATCCCTGATGAGGACAGACACCAGGGCGTGGGGAAGTGTAGTGATGTTCCTCAGCCTAGGGACATTTGGATGATGTTGTAATCCAATCAGACTTCAGGGGACATCAAGGTGACTCCTGTGGTTCATAGAATAAAGTCCTTCAAGTAAAAGGTGCAGTACTATAAATGCAAAAAGGCATTGCAGACAAAGTAATGAAAACAATCGTGAAAGGTGGAGTCTTCCAGAAAGCTGTCAAATGTCAGCAACATCACAAAATTAAATAAGTAAATAATCAATTAATTAGCTTTGTAATTTTTTCTTTACAATTTTTCCCTATAGGGAGTGATGATTTTTAGTTTGGTTGTCACGGTTTTTATCAGGCCTCTTTTCACAACAGCGATTCCACAGTGGTGGAGGCCACAGAGTAACACGCAACTACCAGGTAACATGGGCCCAGTCCCTGTGGTAAGTGTCAAGGACCTCTGGTGGTGGCAGATGCATGACAAATTTCAAGAAATGAAGTAGAGGAGTGGTTTCTTCTAGGTAGTGTTTGACCTACATAATTGGAAAAGTTCAAGCGGTCGTTTTGAAATTTAGTTGATTTGTATTAATGGAGTCAATGTTTGGGTTCCCTCAAACTTTGTATGTGAAAATTTATATTTTAACATGAAAATTTGCTCCTGTGACAGAGGCTTGGTCTTCTGCATGTTGGTGTGATGCAGTGAACCCTTGGGAGGTGGAACCGGTGGGAGGAGTTGGGTCATTGTGGGGATGCCCTGGGAAGGGACTGGGAAGCTGTCATGAGACTGAGAATGGTCAAACGCCTGAGTCACTCTCCTGCATACTATTTGTCATTATGATCACTCCCTCTGGCATTTGCTCCTACATGAGGTCCTCACAAGAGACAAGCTATGCTTGTACCATGCCCTTGAATCTCTAGAATGACAAGCTAAATAAATCTCTCCTGTATAACACAAGCCTGCCTCAGGTATTTAGGTCTGGTAGTAAAAATCAGATGAATTCAATGTGATGGTATTTAGATGTGGGCCTATGGGAGGTCTTGAGAGTAGAACCCTCACGATATAAAAGGAGGAAAGATATGATTCTCATTCTCCCTTTCTCTCTCCCTCCCCCTCTCTCTCTTTCTCCATGTAAGGATTCAAGAAGAAGAAATATATCTGAAACCAGAAAAAAAGCCCTCAGCAGACATCAGATCTATTGACATCTTGATCTTAGACTATCTGGCTTCCCAGAACAGTGAGAAATAAGTACTGCTGTTTAAGCCACCCACTGAATGGTATTTTGTTATAGCAGCTCACGGGTACACTGACCTGTGTCAATTCACAGACTTGTTGCTCCTTGATTGGCAGGAGGTCAGGTTCCTTGAGGGAGAACCTAACACAGTCCATTTTTGTGTCTGAGAATATCCCTCCAAATCTTACTATAAATGTACTGTAGCCATTTACCCAAATGACTAGATTTTTTAAGGGGTAATATGTATAGTTTATAGGTTTGTGATTTCTGCTGGGTTTGCTCATATGCTGAGATTCCACCAAGACCCCCATTGCTTAGGGCAGAAACTTTTGGAGGTCAAGTGACAAATGGAATCCTGGCCCAACTCTGTCTCAGAGGGATTAACTGAACCACAAGTCCATCCTGTAGTTATTGCCCCAAATCTAGACTACAGAGTGAGGGAGGGTACCCTTGGTGACCTACAGGATCTCCACATTAGTTGCTGTATTATTTCTGATATGGGTTCTGTTAGGGAGGGTAAAGTGGAAGTCCTGAAACTCTTTTCACACCTTCCCCCTGTGATAGCAAGCTGAACCATTGCATCCCAAGGGCAGGAAGGAATCTGGTGTCTCCATCAGAGCCTCCAGGGATTCAGGGGCTTTCTGAATATGTCTCTATAGGACTTGGCTGAATATCCAGTTGAGATGGCCAGAGAGCACTGCAGAATGAATAAGGACACTTGAAAACACACTTGGGTGGTGATATTATCCCAGGTGTGATTGCAGGTGTATTATCTCTACTCAATCAGATAAAGACATCCTTTGGCTGCTACATGACAAGAGGGTATGTCTGAGCACTATGCTTTGTTTTGAACTCCCTCCAACAAAGTGAACCAGATCATCATGCCTCATGAGATGGGGACAACAGTTGAAGTTCTTTTTTTATACGTCAAATTATAGTCAACTCTCCTTCTGAGTTTAACATGTAGAGTTCAGGTACCTCAATCATCTTAAAAGCACATAAAGCTATTGATGATACTGTGCCAATTGGGGCTAGCGAGCCAGGATGCAGGGAACCTTAGTGTGAGCACATGACAGGACAAGGACCTAAAACCCATGAAAATCCAGGGATGTGACAAATTGGGAAAGGTCCTAGCAGTCCATTGATCTGGGAAATTTAAGATTATAATGAAGAGCAATTTCCTGTATCCTGCACAGCCTTCCATAAACAAGGAGGAACTTTTTAGTAGATTGTTTCTGACCCATTGACCACAGTATGCTAGGGTGATGCATTTAAGTCAGACCCAGACCACAACTCCACAGAAGTTCCAGTATATAGCTCAAACTTTCATGATTCGTGGCTTTAATAACCAAAAATGTGAATGGCATACGGGGCAGCTCTTTAAGGTCTCTAAAATTTTTCAGTACAAGAATTGTAGCACTGGTCCTTCTCCAGTGCCAATCGTCCTTTATTTCAAAAGTAAATCCTGAGACTGCACAGCTGACCCTATGGCACATGCAGCCTAGTAACTGTGCCTCTGGACTGCCCTCTGTGAGCTGGTGTTATATGATCTGCAAACCCCACATTTGAATGTGCACAGCAGCATTTTATTGTTAGATGGAAATGACGTATATAATGCTGGGCCTGTGCAGGTCCAGAGGAACCTAGGGCAAACTTGAATTTGTGATTACATTTGTCCACTACAGAAAATTGGCTTTTAAATACTCCCTAAATGCAACTGGGCAAAGCAGCTGCATGTAATTTTTCAATTATCTGAACCAATTTTGAATATCCAACACAGAATAAAAGCAAACCTTAGTAGTGTTAATCTTTCAAATAACCTGCTCATGGTGACAGTGTTATCTTTGAGGATGGATTCTCATCACTGAGAAGTGTTTTTCTACTATTAACTTAAATAATATATATCATATTCCTATTTTACCCCTAGAAATCAAATTCCAATAATATTCTGATAGAACTACATTGTTTTTTAAACTTTTATGATATTACTTATTTATAGTGTTTGATCTGTAAGTTTTTTGTCTTTTAATGTTTTTATAACACCTGATTTACTAGGTAAGCATTTTATTTTCACAAATAAGACTTTAATAATATATAATATCATGCAGGTTTGTTGTTAAAGCCCTCAAATACTGCTTGATACAATTAATCACATCATTTTTAATAAATAAGCACATACTCATAAGCATGCATGCATATTCTTGGAATAGCATTTTGATGCTTTGGGGATGTATGTATGTATGTATGTGTATGTGTATATATATATATAGATAGATAGATAGATAGATAGATAGATAGATATAGATATAGATATTCTGATCTATACAGAGACTCTTTTAATGGCCTGAATATTTTGGAAGGTTTTTGAAAACAGTTTCTTCAAATTGGTCACCAACTATAATTTTGTTGTTTTTCCTGGAGTCAGGTGACTTTTAGTATTCTTATCAGATCTACAGTGACTGATCTTCTTACACTCAAAGTCATCCTGAGTTTCACACCTGCTGCATCTTTGAATTTCAGCGACAAGAGTGTGATTCATCTTCTTGTTTGCTCAGTCTTGTGGCACCCACGGGGAGAGAAGGCTTTCTTTTAATGAGCTTGCCCCGATCTTGCCAGGAATTAGTACACTTCCAAAGAAATGGCAAAAATGCCAGTCCAGGCAAGACTCAGAGGAAGTAGAGGGCTTAAGGAAATCCTCAGCATGAGCCTTCCTTCTAGGCTGCATTTCATGGATGGGCACAGAGTGGGTTATTATAGTGAACATTACACATTCCTAGGTACCACTTCAGACCTTCTGAATATCAACAGGTATGTTAGACATGTTGAAAAGAAAGAAGTAATGAAGGGTATCTAGAAAGGCTAAAAGAAAAAACAGGGTTCATTTAGACATTGTTTTTTTTTCACAACAATGGCATTTTCTGTTTACTCTTACCATTATATTTACCAGGCATGTTCCTAATAGACTCTTAACAGCTGGCAGAAAGCAACACAGTCTCATGGTCTCTGTGAGCCTGAATGTAGACATCTGTTATGAATAATACTCTTCTAAAGCATCCTGCCTGATGAGATCATCAATCTCTCTCTGATTTTCCTAAGCAATCTCTTATTATCACAGTTACCCAGGGATGTTACTGAAACATGTCCCCTTACCTCCTCTACTCCGACAATCACTGAAGTGAATCACACCCCAATCTGAATTTCTTGAAGCAATTCAAAATAATGTGTAAGGGATGGAAGTATTTCTCTCTCACTTGTATGGGTAAAAATTACTCCTAAAATGTTTCATTTCAATTTTATTTCATTTGCACTTGGAATTGCAAAACGATTACTTTCTTTTCCGTACATAATTGTTAGAGTTTAGATCTGAGATGTTCTCCAAAGACTCACATGTTAAAGGCTTGGCCCTCAATACAGCAATGTTCAGTGGTGGGGTTCTGGGGTGCGATTGGGTCATGAGAGTCTAACCTCATCGATGGATGCATCTATTGATTGTTCATAATTGAATGGACTACTGGGAGGTGGCAGGCTCTGGAGGAGTTGGAACCAGGTTGGCAGAAGCAGATCTGTAGATCTAGGGGTGCCTGTGAAGGGCTTATCTTATTCTTGGCTCTTGATCTTTCTTTCTCTTTCTGTCTCTCTCCCCTACCAATCCATACCCCCACACTCCCTGGCCACCATGAGGTGAGAGGTGAGCATCTCCGGACCACCATGTCCTACCTGCCAGGATATTCTTCTTTATTACAGGTCAGACACCATGGAACCATGGGCTGGAACCTCTGAAATAGTGAACCCAAATAATTCTTCCTCCCTTTAAGCTGTTTACCTTGAATACTTTGTCACACCAACAAAATGCTGAAGAACAAAATGATCAAGGGCAATCATTTAGACTGCAATTCTAGCTTTTCTACATCACTGCTTTATCTGATTATATATCTATGAATTTTATATTTTATTACTATAGTACCCCCTCTCTTATTTCTCTCTCATTGGGATTTCTGGGATGCTTGTGATACTTTCTAATAGATCTTTCAATTATAATCCTGGAAGTTTCAGAAAGTAAAGGGAGATGCTTCTTGATTCCACCTGCTTACTTCCGCTCTGGGGTGGCACTGGGCATGCCCAGGGTCACTTCCTATTCAATTGTGCTCGAGTTAGCAGGGCACTAGGTGGTTGTGCCTTCATCTTTGCCACCTCAGATTTGTGGGGAAATGATGATCTGCAATCACTAACAGTTACTAACTACTGAGGCCTGATCAGGAAAGGTAACAAACACACTTTCAAGTGGGCCAGATTATAATTTAAGCAGTTGTGCTTCAAATCATAAATTTATGCAGCACACCAAAATCCTCATTTCATTTTTTCTCTGTATTGACTCTGCTCAGTTTCCCACTTGTATTAATCTACTTTTTAGGGAAGGCCAGAGGTGGACAAATTAGCCTTGCAAATCCTTGTCTCTTGAGTAATTTTTCAGTAATTTGGAATAATAATAATACATTATTCTAATGCATATTTTTATGAAGTGTGCCCCCTTCTTTCTTGATCATTATACTAATACTGTTTGGTTTGTTTTCTTATCATCCTTCCGAGGTAAAGGTCATGGAAGAATTAGAAAGTTTCTTTTGGTTTTGTCTTAGAGAACAAATATAGTTCAATACCAAGCTATATTGTTTATTTTTATGATTTCATTGTCTATGCGTTTTGTTTGTTTGATTTCATGCTCTTTGTTCATAGGTTAAGTTTCTTTAATTATGAATTATTAGAATACACCTAATTTATTATTAATAATTTCTTAATAAAGTTATCATTATTCAAGAATTTTATGTTACAAATTTTATTTAGATGCAATTATAAGAAAATTTTAATTCAAATAATTCTTTATCCATCAAAGAAAAGAGGTGAGCTTTTTGTCACATTTTTGAAAGAGATATTATATCACTGGGGACTGGGGTCTGAACAGCAGTGCAGCCTAACCCCAGTTATTTCAGCTCATCACCTGAAATTGAGCAAGTATATCATTTAAACAGAGAAACTCTTAGTCATCTCACATAAAAGAGGAATCATGATATCTAATTGACAAGTTGCTATGAGGATTAATTTTATTGGCATACAGACAGATATGATCCTTTCTATATGCACAGATTGATTTCTAGCAGGCCAATACTCCCGCGAGAACTAGAAAGTATGGGAGAGAGACTGGAAAGAACCCTTTGAAGGCACCTGGGAGTTACCAAGGTTGTTAGGACTCGAGGAACCGGATCTTGAAGAGCAAGGACCCTCCAGGTCCTGATGCGACATTCTTTTCCATGACACCCCCATCCACACATGGCACCAGCTGATAGACAAACAAAAGCCCAGAGCAACTTGGGCAGGGAAAGCAATGCATGCAGTCCCCTGAGAAGGATTCCTTATGCAAATTGGAGAGTACAAAGTCAGAAGTGCCTTCACTTTTATGTAGCTAGTGAGAGCTTAATTTTCTTTTGGAAACCAAAAGTTATCATTGATTAAGTAAGTTGAGAAAAATCTATGCAGACATGCATTGAGTAAGTATGAAGCATTTTGTTACACTATATTTATTTGCATGTTTTTCAGATTCAAGTTTTTATATTTATGCTTAGAAGAGGAATATTCATTAGGAACTTGATGAGAAGAGTTCCTCTGTAGTCCTCACCCTTCTGTCACCACTTGTGGCCTTTCACCAGGGTAAACAGGGTGGAGTTGGAATTCTACAGGTGGCTGGAGTTCTCTGGTTCAAAAGGCAGATGAGTCCTCAGGAATGGCCAGAATATTTGAGAAAGAAGATGAGACTAAGACAAACTATCTCAAACCATATGGTAATAATCTACACAGACTATCCTAGATGGAACAGAGCAAACAGTAATGTCCTAAATTTTCAAAGACTATAGTAACAACTTTTAAAAAAACTCATGGCATAAAGTAAAAAAAAATAATAATAATATGTATTGATGTGTAAACAGTTCCACAAAAATATTTAAGATTTAAGAAAGGTTTATGATGTCACATTTAAAGCTGTCATACATAGAGTAAACATCTCTAAAGTCATGTATCAAGTTATCTATCAGTGGTTACCACAGCATGGAAAGATTCAGAGGACCTTAGTATCCCTCACATTTACTCAGTTTCCTGTCATTTACTAAACATGAATTACATGAAAAACTAAATGTCAGAAGATCCTAACATGGATGTCCATCAGCATTTATGCTGGTGCTTTCTCAACTGTTTAGAAAACACTGTGGGTAGGAGTTCTGCTTGTTTTTGTTTTTGTGTTGCTCTTGCTTTCACTTGGACATAGATTGATTGCCCTTGTCCTAAAGGCTCTCTGTTGCCGAATCCATCAGATATTAATCAGCCACCTCAAAGTGCATTTCGAAGGTGATTCTGGAATATCAGATCAATGAAAATTGAGCGCCTGTTAGATGCCACTGGCTGCCCCGGGTACTATTGCTGACATCACATATCTCTGACTCAGATGACCTTGTGAATCAGCATGACTCCCTATAAGTGCCAGCAGCATAAACTCAGAACACCTTGCTCAACAAACATCTTGTTTCTACTAAGAGCATCAACTGAAGAATATACTGCTGTCTAAATTTTACTACCGAAGAAATCGAGACTTGACGTGTTCACATAAGTCACACACAGCCATTCAGGGATTGAGTGGTACAATCAGCATCAAACGCAAATTCTGCACATTCAAGACAGTTTGCTCCTTCCTAGGACACTTGCTCAGCTCATGGAGAGGACTATGGCTTTAAAATATTAAATTACTTTTCCAAGGGCACTTAGCTGATGAGAGTTAAAATTGGAATTTCAGTAGATGTCTTTTGAGTCTTTGCAGCACAGCTCTGTTAGTATGCTGGGATTTGTCTGTCTACCTATCTACCTACCTACCAATCCACCTGTCATCTTGCATGTGCCATCTGTTTTATAATATGCCCTAAATCCCATGCACTCTGTGGTATTGCCTTTACAATCCACCATAGCATGACAACAGTTTGTAGATGCTCCTTAAATAAAATCTCTGCCAGTCACAACTAGTTTCTTGGGGAGGTGATTTGTCAGTAGTCCTGGTTCTTCTCTTCTTGTGGGGTTTGGGACGATCATCCACCCCCACTCTCTTGAGGTTAGATAGAATTGTGTAACATGAGAATTCATCTTTTGAAGCAGAGCTGAAGAACCATTGTTCATGCCCTTCTCCTCTGATCCTTTTCCTGGGCATCTTGACCAAGGTGAAAGGTAAGATGGCCAAACTTCAGCCACCTTAGTTCTCTGAGCACATTCCTAGCTAACTTTCAGATGACTTGAAGCCTGAATAATCAATACGTGATTCTATTTGAAGCCAATGCAAACTTGAGACACTCTTTATGGAGCATACATACCTGGGTCAATTCTTACTACTTATTCTTAATTAACAAGATCAATGGTTTGACGAAATACTCAAGATACACTTCTGCCTTTTCACCCAGTATATACTTATAGACTGCCTTTTCACCCAGTATATAATTATTGAATACCTATTACAGGACCAGCAATATGCTAGGAGTTATGTGTATTGTGGTGGGTAAAATACAGAAGAGCTGTCCTCATTAGACTTACCTGGCAAATGACTAACTGTTCTGTTTCTCAGGAACTTATAGAACATGATAGGATCTGCAGCTTCCCCCAAATAAATAAAGTGATAAAAATCTTGTTTTTATTTTTTTTATTTTTTGAAACACAGTGGAAGCAAGTTTAGTATTTGTGGCTGTGGTTGAATGTCCCACTCTTGTCTTCCAGTCCAATCAGACTATTTAAATGTTTATTAAATAATTAGTTTTGAATATCTTCACAATTTTTTGACCAATCATCAAAATATATGTTTGAGTTTTCTCTTAATTCCATTTAGAATTTCCTCATTGGGTCTGTAATTCACTTCAATAGCATTGTATGTGGTTTGGGGAAAAATAATAGAAAATACTTGGAGCCATAGACGGACATTTGTAATTTTACATTGTTTCCTACTGAAATAATATCCTTTGCATTTTTTTCACTTATTAGTGTTTCCCTAAAATGTATTGATTTAATGTGAAATACTTCAGTACTTTGACTCTACAGTTACAATACCTCAGAAAAAAATGAAAGAAATAAACATGCTCATCAAGAGTTGAATTGATAATTTGTGGTATATTTATACAAAGCAAAACTATAGAGTGATGTGAATTAAGGAGCTACTGATACTATAACAACATAAACAGTTCTCATAAAACTAATGCTGAATGAAATGGGACTCTCTCTATATAACATATTATTCAGTTTTTGTAAATTTGAACAATAGTGAAGGCAAATTTCATACAATATGATAATACTATTAGCTAATATTAAAGTCATGTTAACATAATAATATGTGAAGAGAATAATGATTATCACTAAAGGGAGCAGACTTTGGTTTTAGAAGCTCAGTATTCTATTTTTGATTACTTTATTCTTTATTGGGTTGAATCACTCTGTGATCACCCACCGAGGTGTGCTATGAGTTGAGGAATTTAGTGGCTATGTGATATTCCATTATGAGAAGCAAACTATTTTCTCATGTTTTACACGTGAGTATTCTTCACTGGTTTCTCTAGACTTCCTTCTGTGGTTCTTGTTTGTCTAAAATATAGTCATCATTTTCCCTTTGGTGAGTCAGCCAATGTTGAATTCTCTCCAATCCCTGTGCAATGAATCTCTGAATTCAAATTAATTTTGAGGTTGAGATTTTTTTAATGAATTTATTGGTTTGTTTGAATGCATGGAAAATGTAATGCCATTTTCTTTTAACATTCATATGCATTCCTGCCATTGAACATTCAGCTGTTAGATTTTGTAACTCTGGGAACTTTGCACTGTTTTGTTTTGCCATATGCTTAGATGTCAGTTTCCTTATTTTTAAAATCTTGGTACTCATGTGGCTTCTTGATTCTGTGAATTGATCTCCTTAATAACAATTGGAAAGTTGTGCCATTGTCTCCTGACCCCTTTCTTTCTTTGCTCTTCCTAGAACACCAGACCCATCTCTGTGTGAGTGCTCTTTCTGAATATCCTCCACATCTCACATGATTGTCTCTCGGCTTCATCCTGTGTGGTTTCTTCTCACCTCACCTCCTACTATGTCTTCTCCAATTGTTCTTATTATGCAATTGATTTTATAATTTGGATTGAAGTTTTAATTGCATATCCTGGAAGTATTAGAAATACATTCCAGCACTGCTAAGTTTTTCAGTTTTGTACTTCTATTCTGAGTTGAATTACTCTGGACATTTTAGAGATGTGTCAGAAATATCCCATGCCTCAAACAATCATAGGTTGTTTCTAGGGCTCCTGTCTCCATTGGTGATCACCTATGTGTCATTCCTTAATGCCACATCATATTCACTATGTCTTCACACACCACAAAAAAAAATACCTTTTGTCCCTTTGAAAGGATCATGAAACTCTGGCAGCAGAGATATCACTGAGCTCTGGGCTAGATGTGGTGATGCTGATGCTAGTACTCAATCCTCTGAGGGCTGTAGGTTTTACTTTCTGCTTCATTCAACAAAGTCATGCAGAAATTCAATATTGGGTAATTTGCATAGTGTAATATGATTTCTTCTTGTTTCAGAATTTGAAGGACGGGAATACATTTGCGTGAGGGTGCCCTCCTCTTACTAGAACATTGTTCTTTATTTCCTTTGGTAGTTCTCTGACTTTCACTCTTAGGGACTAAGGCCTATTACCATCATCTGTGAGAACTTGTTGGATCCTACCCAATGCATGTGCATTTGACCACCGTCTTGGTGGGTGCTCTCCAGTGTGATTTGCTAAGGCACTCTGTGTCATACCCCTGCTAACCACAAACTTATTCTCAACGTTATTGTAATTTGTTTGAAAGGAAGATGTGTTTATATTGTTTTACTGGCTTTATTGAGAGCTAATCTATATACCATACAATTCTCTCATTTTAAAGTGCACAGTATGATGATTTTTACTATAGTCACATGATTATGCAGTCATTGCCCAAATCTAATTTTAGAACATTTATACCCCATTAAAGAAATTCTGCACACATTAACAGTCAATCATCATTCCTCCTCCCAGCCACTCCATTCTCTCCCAGTCCTAAGCGACCACCACAGTTGCATTACCTGTCATTAGGAAAATGACACATATGTTGTGAATTCTAAGTGAGTGTTTGCTTTACAATACAAGGAGGGCTGTCCAGTAAGTTTCTCTGGCTTCCCTGGAAAAGCAACACAAATGGGTACCTTTAAATAGCAGAAATTTCATGTCTCATAGTACTGGAGGCTAGAAGTTCAAAGTCAGTTTGGTGGCCCTGGTCTTGTTAGTAGCTTTTGGTGCTTTTTAATTTGCCTGACCTCCTTTTAACTAATTACATGTGCAACACCTCATTTCCAAGTAAGGGCATATTCTGAGATATTAGGGACGAGGACTCAAATATATATATATATATATATATATATATATATATATATATATATATATACACATATATATTTGTGTGTGTGTATATCCACATATATATATACATATACATATTTGTGTGTATATATGTATGCATATATACACACATACATATATACACACAAACACACAAATATTTTTAATATATTTTATATATATTTTATATATTCATTCAAATATATATCTTTGTTATAGATCTATAGCATATATCTCTAATATATATTTTGTTTTGGGAGGACATTTTCAACCATAGCATAGATGATGAATGGTCAATAACATTTTTCTTTCTTTGGAAAGGCTTTTATCTTGAGTACGCTGATAATAAGTAATTCTATTGTTTTTACTTCTCTCAATGAAAATTCCAACACAACACATGTTTTTTTATAGTGATTCTATGAACCACTCAAAGTAAATTATTCCTATTGTAAATTGTTACATTGGTTATAAATTATAGGATTGCAGATTGGTTCAATTTTTTAAAATTTTCTAGATAATAATCTGTAATTTCTCTCTCTCCAGTAGAATTACAAGTAAGAGATTTCACCCACCATATTCCACACAACCATTTTTTTTTCCCAAAGAGGTAATGCTCTTTGTTCAAATCACTTAAATTAGAGCTGCATTAATAAAAAAAAAGCATTAGAATTTAGTGTCATATTTTATATCTTTTACCTTTCCACATAGAACTTTCTTTCAAAGTCCTTAAATGACTTTTAACTCAATAAGAATTCTAGTATCTAAAGAATTATTTATTACCCATGATCTCAAAACAGAATCTTTGATCAACCAAAGATAAAATAATTTTCTTTGGAACTGGAGCACAAATTGATTTGTAAACTACACAATGGCACCAGTCAGATATCAAGTCAAGGCTGATATGAGAATCCATCAGGAGTTAGGGGCAGAAGGAGAAAATGCACCAAGTAAACAGTAAGAGCCAGGGAGAGAGTTTGTGGGGAGCATGAGAGTCGCCAGACAGAGATAGAAACCACATCTCTGAGGGAGGAAGATCACCAAGACCCTTTGCAGACCAAGGGAAAAAACAAAATTGGAATCCAGAGAAAAGAGTAGATTCTTTAGTTCTATATTTATTATGTGTTTACATAACTAAAATCAATTATAGCCAATTTATGGGCAACCTCAGAGTCCGGATCTCTAAGAAAGTAGCTTGAAAGAAGTTTCAAGTTCTTATCTAAGTGTTCCATTAATCTCATGATACTTAATTTAAACTACAAAAGAAACTTTTATCTGACTCAAAGTAGAAATGCCAACTAAATCACAATTAGATCTACTGGATATTTTGTAATTTTCTTTTTATAATTAGTTTTTTGATTTATAAGATGTTTCTGTCTCTTTTTTTCCCAAGAAATATGAAACCTTAAGTTTAATGTTTTTGATGACCTGTTTCTTTCAAATATTTCTTTTGCATATTAGCCTCTTTTTCCCTTAATATCTAATCTAACCTTAAAGAGGAAAGCCACTAGTGGAAAACCTCTGTTCTGAAATATAGGTGAGAAAGATGCTTTGAAGATGGATTTTGGTTAGGAGGTATTACATTCATGTTTTCAATTTGACCTGTCAAATTTTGAAATTTATCAAATATTTTTCTGCTTGAAATTATGATAGAAATTTTGTCTAAGTGCTTAAAGTTCTGCATAGAAAGTTGAGAGTTATTATATTTAGTCTTTCTTCATCATCCCAGAGGTGAATGAAGACTGTTTTTTTAATTGGTATGTTATCTCTTAAAATATTGAATGCTTATATTTTCCTTATGGCTGTGAAATTGTTCTTGATCATGTGGGGACACACTTGAATACCACATGGTTACTTCCTTCAAAAGTTCTTACAGACTACTAGCTTAATAAAGTAGAGATGTGAACAAATGTACTGAGTCCTGAAAATAGGCTGTGGGTGAGGAACATTATATAGACTGTGCTGTTTTTATAAGTTCAGATTACTTACAAACCTCATACACAGATTCTTCTCTCCAAGAGCTTGACTTTTTGTAATTTGACCTGGATATTTAACAGAAAGAGTATACCAAAGAAGAGCTCCATGAGTATTTGTATAAGTGGATTAATGAACTTAATAAAGGAACAAAGTAAAGAAGATTTAGGTATCAATTGAAAAAAAGCATTCTTCCTGGATTTAAAAGCTTTTTGAAAGTTTCATTTGTTTGTTTTCTTTGTAAGTAGAAGATAAGATTTATAAGGGCTTAAATTTATTTTCCATCTCTAATTTTAGATCTACTTTTCTTGTGTCAATATGAGAAAAATTAAAACTCGTCTAACTTTTTTTTTAAAATCTGTAAACATAAGAGTTCTTTCCAGTCATCAAATTTCAAGCTTTTTAAAGCACAAAGTATGCTTCATAAAAAGATAATATTCCTTGGAAAGAGAATCTTGCTCAGGAATGACTCTTTTTTTAATGTGTTTTCTTTTTTTTTCTCTCTCTCTCTCTCTGTTTTTTTTTTTTTTTTCTTTTTTGAACGTAGGAGACTGGAAGTCAGTAATAGAGATTTTAATAATGGAAAACAAAAGATAAGAAGGGCTAAGTGGTTTACGTTATCCTGTATCTGAAAGTCCTCTAATGTTAGCCTAACACTAAAACAAGCTCCCTGGAGCTGGAGAGGCTGAAGTCAGTGTGGACTCCCAGCTTCATGTACTGCTGCCAAGACAATTCCCCTCAACAACCAAGAACACGCCTACCAACGCCCAGCTCAAAATATACAGGAAAGAAATTCCTGCATATAGAACAGGAAAAAGTTGAAGAAGGTCCTACATACATAGGAAATAAAGGCATAGATACTATTTGAAAGGGTGAGAAGTATAAGGAATAAATTCAAATCACCAAAATTTGTTTAATATGACAATTGCACATATCATCATTTAGACCTGGGCTTGATGATTCCTTTTCATTTTTATATTACAGAAAGAAAATAATTATCATAGGACATCACTGCATATAACATTTTCAATAATACTTGAATATAAAATAAACATTTACAAAATACATGATAGCCTTCCAATTAAATTGTATCACTGAACCAAAGCAGCTTCAAAGTACCACCTTGCCCCACTGTGAAATTCTAGTTGACTGACACAAGTTTAATACTTAATCCCTACTTTTTTGTGTTTGAACATATAATTCAAGTAAATATAATTAGGTCAATTCCAAGGTACAATAATTAAATATTGATATAAATACTTCCTCTGCAGTGAATATCAAGGAAACAATTTTTAACATGGAGAATGGAAGACTGCTGTTGAACAGCAATTACTAAATACTCATGTGAATGTGCTAGAAACACTAATGTGTGTGTTTGGTTTTGCTTCTAGCCTCAATGCATAAAACTATTTTTAACTTCAATTAAAATTGTATAGGTGGCATGAATCCAGAGAAGAACAGCTGTCCCTATTAACAATCGATTGTGCAGAAGATAGATAGAGATCAGAATTATTGTCATGATTCTAAATTCACCATCATTAAGAAACTTGGAAATAAGCAAATTTCATATGTTCTAAAGTATTAAAGTAAGTCTTTATACAAAAAAGTATTTTTATGCATTTATAAAATAATTAACTAATAGTTGACAATATATTAGATATTATTTGAAGAACATAAGATTGTTTTGAAGCTTTTATAATAATTTATATTGTAATTATCATTAATTTGCATAAGCAAGTACCCATTTGTGAATAAAATTGCTCAATTTCTATAGGAAATGTAGATGAACATAGCTCATGTATTATAGAGATCTTGGCTGCTATCAATTGTTGTCACGGTCTTCAGTATTAAATCATATGTAGAAATAAGTACAATCTGCCTCTCAGGAGAAGTGAAACAGATCTCCTCACAGCTATTATCTAGCAGTTATTGGTTTTCTACATCAATTCTATGACATAATTTATTACATGATGAATTTTCTAACCTGCAATCCATCTTAAACCACTATATATGTAGAAACTGAAAAATAATACAATTTTAAGTCAATAAAGTTAAATTTTAACAATGAAAAATGTATATTAAACTTTCTGAGAATGTAAATGTTTCTATTTTTTGCTACTATCACAGACACATCTTAATAATCTGAGTAGAATATTTCTAATGTCATAGTCTTAGTACTTCCCCTGAAAAAATTAAAGTAGATGCTGGACAGACCTTCATCTGATTCCTAGTTTTGTGTCTTATAACTTCGATTTTACTGTCTAATATGTCATTATAGCATATTACAATCCAAGTAAGCTATTTCATTTTCAAGCCTGGAAATTGCTGATTGTGTTTCTTAAAAGAGAAGATCGATTCAGGAACAAAGCACAGTACCTGATTCAAGGGAAGTCAAAATTTTCGGGGACAAAAAAATCATACCCTGCTACTGGAATTTTGAAAATCATTTTTTTACATTCTAGTGCTAAATGATAATCTCCAACTTTTACAATATCCTTTTCTCGACTGTCAGCATCAGTCATTTCTTCAAGAAGTTTTGCTATCTATGAGAAAAATGGTATTAGAAACCAAGATATGTTAGACTATTTGCTACTGAGATGTCAATTCTTTAAGACTTTTCAATTGACACAACTCATTATGAACACATTTTGAAACTATTTCTCTCTATATCCCTCCATATACATAGGCAAAGTATGAATGAAATATGGTTTCTCTAACAGTAACATATTATAATATGTATCATTTGAGCATACTTCCTTGCTTATCTGCAAACCCCAGCAAAAAAGAGCTGACTCTTATCATCATTTATTTATTTTATTTACTTACTTGTTCATCTTCTGTTCATTTATTTACTTAATTCATTTATTTTCTTAATTTATTTATTTAATGTTCAATTTAAATTATTTATTTATTTATTTTGCACTTAATTTTTTATTTACTTATTAATTATTCATTCTTTATTTGACCTCAGTTTTACTTAAATGTTCAACTTAATTTACATAATTTTTCAGCCATCACAAACATACACAGCAGTCCTGGATGGGTCAGCACAATTCCTACAATGAGTCTCACTGCATGTGTCACCTACATCCTATTGGTTCCGTTCCTCTGAAGAATCATAATGCAATATACAACTTTATCAACTAGGCTATGCTGCTTTTTGCAGTCTCTTTGGTCTTCAGTCTTTAAACAGCCACTGTCTTGAAAAGTTACTTTGTTCATGAACTCACCACCATTTTCTCCAGATGCTTCATACATTTATTTGCTTACAATGTGGTTAGATATTCTTGCCATTTCTTCCATTGTTCTTTGACCTCTTAAGTGTTTTAATTTAAAAAAAAAACTATATTAAATTTCACCTCTGTGTTTTAAAGTTCTGCTTATTGACAAATGTAACCATCATATATTCACCACTAAAGTAGCTCATAGGATACTTTCAATGCCTTGAAAGTCCCTCCTACTTTACTTAATCATCCTCATCCCTCAGTCCAATCCTCTGGCTGCTGCTGGTTACTGATTATTTTACTGTCTTTCCAGCTTTGATCTTCCTAGTGGCTGTACTGTTTTACAGTTCCACCTGAAAATACTGAGAGGTCCTATCACTCCAAGTCCTCAACATTTGCTTTTGAAAATTGTTTGGATTTTACCCATTTGGATAGTTCTGTGGTAGAATCCTATTGTGATTTTAATTTTCAAATTCTTGAATATGAATAATGCTGTGAAACTTTTTATTTACTTATTATTCAGTTGGGATATTGTCTTTAATGAAATATTTCTTCAGATTCATTGCTGAATTATTTAATGTTTTCTTATTTTTCTTTGTATATGTTGGACACAACCATGAATAGGTATATAGATTACAAATATTGTCTCCCAGCTTCTATCATGTCTTGTTTATCTTTATTTTAATGTTTTAAAATTATATATTTATTTTAAAATAATATTTCAATTGATATATAATAACTATACCCATTTTGGAGATATAATGTGTTATATAGAAATGTAGAACTATAGATATTATATATATTATATATAAGATATACTTATATACATACGTAAAAAATATTTGGGAAATACACAGACTCTCTCTCTCTACACATACACACACACACACACACACACAAACACACACACATATATGTAGAGAGAGATAGCTATATAATATATATAAATATATAGTATATATGAATATATAGTATAGATATAATATAGTGTATATAGATATACACTATAGATATCTATAGTATACATTATGTATATTTGTCTTTCTCTCTCTCTCTATATATATATATACATATATATATATATATATATATATATATATATATATATATAAAATATTGACCAAACATTTACTTTAAATTTTTGTTTGTGGAAGAAATGTGGTTTTCAATCTTTAAAGTGTATCTTTTGCACAGCAGACTTTTTTCTTATGAGGATAAGTTCTATCTCTCACTTCTACTTTAATAGATCATGCTATAGGTATTTTATCTAATAATTACTATCAAAACCCAGGTCATGTGCCGTATTATACTTTTTCATAGATCTGTGATATACTTTAATTTCTTTTGGGGGCAATTTGAAAGATCTAAGTCCAGGTCTTTTACTGTTTTTTTTTTTTTTTACTTGGTCATCCAAATGCTATAGCACCTTCTCAAAAACGCAATGCTTTCTCCATTGAATTTCCTTTGTGCCTTTGTTATACATCAGCTGAATACACTTGCTTCAGTCTATTACTGAGATCCCTGTTTTTTTTTTAATTGATTCTTTTGTCTATTCTATCAACAGCATCAGGCTGTCTTCATTCTGGAGCTTTAGATTAAATCATGTTTAGATAGTGTCATTCCTTTCGTTTTACTTCTCTCCTTTAATACTGTGTTGGATATTTCAGGGTTTTTTCCCTCTCTATATACACACCAGAATTAGTGTGATAGAGAAATCTACAGGATCTGGGATTTGGTGATAATCACTAAATACACCTAAAGAGTAATCCATAAAAGTAAAGGTGATGTTAGACCTTATCATAATTTAAAAATCTGCTGTGCAAAATATTCTCTTTAATGATTGAAAAAAAGCTGTGCATCACAAAAAATGGTAAATGTTTCAGGTTATGGATATGAAAATTTGGTCAATCCAGAATGTACACATGTTAATAGCTTGCTGTAATTTATATGGGATTTATAATATATCTGTGAAACACATATGAAAAACTTAGTTCCTTAATATTTAGACTTTCTTTCTAATTAATCTATTGGTCAAAACAAATCTCCAAAAATATTTTTGAAACAAATGAAAATCAAAGAACAATTCATCAAAATCTGTAGGATGCATCAAAATCAATGCTCAGCAGCAAATAGTTAACCTTTAATGCATATATTAGAAGAGAGAAAGAGTCAGTAATTTAATTTTCTATCTTAGACAACAAGAAAAAGAACAATTAAAGCAAAAGTAAACATAGAAAAATAAAATAAAAAATATAGCAACACCCAATGCAATTGAAACAGAGGATCAACAAAACAAAAACTCATTCTTCAAAATGAACAAAAAATTTTGTCTTTAGTCAAACAAAGTTAATTGACAAAGACTCAAATTATTAATAGAAGAACTGAAAGAGGAGTTGTCATTGTAAATCCCATGAGCATTAAAAGGAGCATATGGGAACATCATGAGCAATGCCATGTCCACAGATTTTATAATGTAGATGAAATGAGCCAATGTCTTGAAAGACACACTTGAGCAAACTCACAAAAAATAAATGGAAAACATAAAGAGACACATTTATTAAATAAATTGAGTCAATAGTTGATAACTTCCCAAACCAGCAAGTCCCAGCTGTGGATAGATTAGATGGTAAATTCTATCAAACAAATTCTACTAAATCTACCATTGCTTTCAGAAAATGGAAGTATAGGTATACCTGCTACCTCATTCTATGTAATCAGCATTACTCTAATATGAAAACCAGACAAAGGCATTGGAAGAAAAATAAACTAACCAATGTATTTTGTGAATATTAATTCATAAGTCATCAGAAAATTATTAAGAGATCCAACCCAACAATGTTTGAAAGAATTATGCACAACCACCAAGTGAAATTTGTCCCAAACATGCAAAGCTTGTCAACATTCAAAAATCATAATAATCCATTCTATTAACAGGCTCAAATAGAAAAATTGTATGATCATAATAGTAAATGCAGAAAATGCATGTGACAAAATAAGATATTCATTAATAATCATTATATAATCATGTCATCTGTAAAAAAATAGTTTCATTTCATCCATCTTATCTTATAAGTGTTATTTTTGTTTTCTTGTTTTGTTGCACCAGGCAGAAATTCTAATGCAACACTGAATAACAGTGGGAGAAGGCATCTTTGCCTTGGTCTTGGTTTCAGGGAGACAGTGTCCAGTTTACCACCCATAAGTAGGGTAATAGCTGCAGGCTTTTGCTGGGGTTCATGATCAGGTTGAGGAAGTCTCTCTTACTCCTAGTTTGCTGGGGAATGTTTTTGTTTTGTTTTGTTTTTATTGAGTTTTATTTTATTTTTGAATATATGACAGCAGAATGCATTACAGTTCTTATTACACATGTAAAACACAAATTTTCATTTCTTTATATATAAAGAATGTTCATGTCAATTCATGTCTTTATACATGTTCTTTGTTTTTTTTGCATTACAATTTTTATTACACATATATGCCACAACTTTTCATATCTCTGTTTGTATATAAAGTATGTTGACACCCAATTCGTGTCTTCATACATGTACTTTGGATAATGATGTCCATCACATTCCACCATCCTTGCTAATCCCCTGCTTCCTCCCATTCCCTCCTTCCTCTCTTCCCTATCTAGAATTCATCTATTCCTCCCACACTGTCCCTCCCTACCCCACTATGAGTCAGCCTTCTTATATCAGAGAAAACATTCAGCATTTGTTTTTTGGGGTGATTGGCTAACTTCACTTAGCATTATCTTCTTCAATGCCATCCATTTACCTGAAAATGCCATGATTTTATTCTCTTTTATTGCTGAGTAAAATTCCATTGTGTATATATGCCACATTTTTTTATCCATTCATCCACTGAAGGGATCTAGGTTGGCTCCACAGTTTAGCTATTGTGAATTATGCTGCTATAAACATTGATATGGCTGTGTCCCTGCAGTATGCTGTTTTTATATCCTTTGGTTATAGTCTGAGGACAGCTGGGTCAAATGGTGGTTCCATTCCCAATTTTCCAAGAAATCTCCATACCGCTTTCCATATTGGCTGCACCAATTTGCAGTCCCACCAGCAATGTAGGAGTATACCTTTTACCCCCACATCCTCACTAACACTTATTGTTGTTTGTCTTCATAATAGCTGCCATTCTGACAGGAGTGAGATGATATCTTAGAGCAGTTTTAATTTGCATTTCTCTAAAATATTATCCATAATGGTGGAGTGATGTGTCAATTCAGTCACTTGGTTGACATATTTGAATTTCCTACAATGTGCTTACTTTCCTATCCCTTTTGTCTTCCCTAAAAACTCTTTCTTTCCTTATAATCTCCCACTACTTTTCCAAACCTGGTTGATGAGATGGTAAATTATGGGGTGGGGGAAGCACTTTGTAGCTGTGTGAATAAGCCCAGTGTTAGTGGTTCTGTGTGCCCTGGCTGTGAGCTCTCTCTCCTACCATCCTTCTCTCCCTTAGGTGATGCCGAAGGCTACAGTGTGCTCTGATGCGTGATTCCCTATTCCTAGTGTTTTAGTCAGCCTTTTCTTCACTGTGACTAAAATACTGACCAGAACAACTGTAGAGTAGGAAGTGTTTATTTGAGTGCTCACAGTAACAGAGGACTTCTTAGTTCATGAAAGCCGGCTCCATTTTTCAGGGCTTGAGGTGAGGCAGAACAACATGGCGGGCGAGTATGGCAGAGGGAAGTGGCTCACATGATGCTCAGTATGCAAAGAAAGAGACTCCACTTGCCAGATGCAAATATATACCCCAAGTAGTATATCCTCCCTGGTAGTAGGCAGGTGCTTGCTATGGAGAGCTCCCTGGGCTATTTCTAAATAGGGTTTTCTCTCTTCATCCATTGGAAACATGGGTATTTTCTTGACTCTTTACAACGAAAAATTTGGTTGAGTTCTAGGATAAAAAGTCTATGAAGGTTTAGGTCCTCTGCTAAGCATTTGCCCTGGACTTTGTTTCTCTCCTGCTGCTTCATACTCCCCAACAGGTCATCCAGCCATTATGCAAGCTTTCTCACCAGCTGCGCTCTTGGGATCTCTAATGTAGGTAAACTGATCTCAGTCACAATCTATGCTCCTATCTCTGCAGATTTGGAGTTGTTAGTTGGTCCAGAAAACTTGCTTTCTGATGGTTCAAAATAAAGTCATTGATTTTCAGGGGTTTTAAAAATTATTGTTTTATTTTTCCAGTATATTTCTTATTATAAGGATGAAATCAACAAATTTTAATCTCCTTACTTGTTGGAGCTGAATCTGGAAGATAGGTAGGCTTTAAAAATACTCACTTCTCAATTTATTTACATCATCATACTAATAAAGGAACAAACAGACATATTTGAATTTTATTTTTGATTGGTAGAAAGCTCCGAACTGAAGTTTCAACAAGTTTTCTTTTCTTTTTCTTTTTGTTTTCCTTCTGAAGTCAGTGCTGAGTCTTTCTAAGGGAGGCAGGATTAAAAAGCCCTCTTCTTGGTATTTACAAAGGGCAACAGCAGTGCAGCACAGAGATCTGAAAAAGGAGAATTTAACAAAATAAATCAGGCACTACATTCCCACCACTGAACTCGTCAGAGAATGTGAAATATCTTAGTACACAAAACACATTTCATCAGAAAAAGCTTCCTAAAATAACAGAAGGGGTCTAAAGTGCACTGTAATCTTAAATAATAGTTAACTTCCGTTGACATTCAAGTGGCGTTCAACTACAAGTTGTATGTATAAATTTCTAATTGTAAACATGTTATCCTTAGATTATTAATATTACTAAAATACACTAGTAGTCTCATTTCATTTTTTTCTGAAATAGAGTAAACATAGCATTGATTCATTTAGAAAATGTAAATCACAGGTCTGAAAGTTATTGATTATCCAGTTGGTATTCTGTCCTTTAACTGCAAACAGTAGTTTCAACAGTGAAGCACAGGTTCATGTGAATCCATTTCAGTTTTCTAAGCTTTTCATCAAAACTCAAGATGGAGCATTGTGTGATCTGTGAATAGCTTGCATTTTTCCCAGACAAATTTCTGGTATTCTTTGCTTTGTAACAAAACTTTCATTATAGAGATTAGGAGGAAGATACTATAGAATTGACGCTTCACAAAGAATGAAAAGCAAAGTCTAAAATAGGCTTCAGCATCACATTTTTCTACAGAATGTTGAAGCAAAAGAAAAAAAAAGAAAACAGTCACAGTCAATTCCTGTTGGCAGGAAATTCACCTGTGGAGAGAGGGTGTGATGTGGAAATGCTACCCTGGAAGGAATTGATATTTACTAAAAAAAAAGCATCACTTGCAAACATTAATTTGTTTAACAGAATTCAGAGATGTTTCTGGTGGCCTTTTCTTTTTATGGACCAGGAAGCTAAGGCTTAGTGAAGGAATCTCTGTGATTTCTTTCTCTGTGTATTGCTTTTCCTCCAGATATGAAAATCATTTGTTTTAAAAATGAGCATCTAATCAGAATCTGGTTCCAGTTCAAATATGGAATCCAGCATTCCTGTCCCCACCTGTAAAATAGTAGGTTACTTTCCACTGATGTGTTGCGTTTGTCAGAAAAACTTGAGTTCTCTAGCCATGTGTTTGGCCTTGGGCACCCAATTGATCATGTTTTATTAAAAATCAAATATAAAATAAGTGAATAACTCAAGTCCATCTTAATTTTCTATGTCCAGATAAATCAGACACAAGTAGCCTTTATGAAAGTAATTACTATAGAAAGTTTGTGGTTTTTCTTTACACTATTTCTTTAAACAATGGGAAAAAATGATTGACATCTTTGAGTGCTTAGAGTATTTCCTCAAAGAAGCACCTAAATTTGTCTAAGTAAATAATTTTTATAGTGGTGGCATTTGACTTGAATGTGCATTTAATACCTTGGGGCTCTCATTTAAAGAAGGCTGGTTCTATACATCTGGGAAGATGCCTTTAATTTTGCATTTTTAATAAGCTCCAAGTTGCTGCTGATGCTGCCAGTCCATGGACCACACTACGATAGCATGGTTCTATTGGCTGAAATCTATTGACTTAAAAGATGCCATAAGAAACACCTGGTACCTAACTTAGCTGTACTAAGTGGGTACATTTTTAGAGATTAATTTATGATTATAGAATTGGTTTTCAGTACATTTCCTAGGCATGGTCATTCCGGGGATATCACTTGTTTGCAGTGGCTGTGTCAATGCTCTGAGAGGAGTGGCTGAGCGGTTGAGGCAGGAGCACATCAATTTGCTTCCAGAAGCCGTGGGTGCTCTTTTCCTCTGAGGGTTTCAGGAATCGTCTCTTATTTGACATGTACTCTTGGTAAGAACAATGTAATATCTTCCTTATAAAAAAACACCCCTGCAATCATGAAGTGCCAATAATTTGGCATACTTAGGAAGAACACATTTTTTTTTAATCTTAAAGAAATATAAAATATTGGAAATCCATTATGTAGTATAAAAATAATGGCAAGCACATATTAGTTTTTAAAAACATTTCTTTTTCCCTCTCTCTAGTGACTACAGCTCTTGATCTTCTCTAAAACAAATCCTTCCACCTTCTTCTTAGTCCAGTGGAATATTTTGTTTTATATCATAACTTTGGACTTTTTTAATATATTTGTTGTTATAACCACCTAGATGTAGATATTTCTACAGATGATAGGAAGATGACAGAAATATATAAAATAAAATATTTTTTTCTACTTACATGAATTGTGAAATTATTACATGGGTTCTTTCAATTATTTTATGTTCATTCAAACTTAAGGCCATGAAATGATTATCCAGCCAACACAATCTACTAATTGTCATTTCATTTTTTCCATAGATACTATTTATTCCTCTAATTCTAGGGAAGTCATTATGAAATTCCTATTGCAAACAACTCTGCAATAACTCTTCTAGTGCATGTGTCCTTGTGATCCTGAGAGGTCCCTGACTCTCCTGAGTGTTGTCAGTTTTTTCCTGATTTGTGTATACTGAGCCAACTCAATGGTTATGGGATATTTTACCATATTTCTGTTTGCTTGGTCAGGTAATTGTTTTTCATATTCTTTTTATTCATTTTTTTAGATCTATGAATTGAATGCTCATATCCTTTTACCCATTATGGTTTCTTACACTTCTACATAGTTGTCATTTTATTTATTTTATATTCTGAATATTAAGAATTTTTCAGTTATGTGTTTGAAATATCATATTCCAGTTGTAGATTGATTACCTTTTAACTTAAAGCATGATGTTTAGTTTAGTAAGAGAATTTTTTAGCTTTTTCTTTATTTTTCCTTTAGAGATCACATAAAATATCTTATTGATAAAATTTGTCTTCTAAAATTATATATTTTTTCTTTTACATTTATATGGTTAAGCATTACAGATGATGTTTTGTGTGCCAAGCAATCAGAGCATATTTTCTTTCATATGGATACATATTATGTCCAACACCTTTTATTGAATATGCTAATTTGTGATTTCAGCTGCCATAAAAATTTACAATACGTGCACAGGTTTGTAGGTGTCGACGTGCTTCTGGCTAATTTCATCAGAAGGGGTGTGTTGTTTGCAATTATATCAAGATCGAACTGCTGTACTATACTGTAGCATCATGATTTACATGAGACTTGGTTGGTTGTTGAATTTGTTTTGAATGTTGTTGGTCATTTTACCTTCATATAAGGTTAAGATCAGTTTTAAGTCTCACAAAAAGGACTTGGTAGAAATTTTACTGGAATTAGAGAGCATCATTACCACGATTTGAGAAAAGAAGCATTTGGGGTAATATATTTCCATTATGAGAAAGATGATTACATTTAAGTCCAAGAATAAACTTGTCTATCTGTATTTATTAAAAATTAATATTTGGTAGTACCCTACTCAGTATGTAGCAGAATTTGATGGTATCTTCATTTTAATTATCTATTCACAGGGTAAAGTGAATCCCAGGGTAGAGCAGCACACACTGCTATTAATTGTCATATGATTTTTATATGATCGCATTTTGTGTAATCTCAGATTTTCATAGAATCTCACATTTTCCTGCAATGTCTATTAGACAGTCACTCTTATTTTTGTAATGGGTGTTTTGTTCCTTGTTTTTTTTTTTTAACTTTCTTTTGTTCCCTGGCGTAGGGCTTCAAGCACCATGTAGTACACAAGTACCAATAGTGATGACATTTCTGCTCCATGCTTTTATTCGACTACTTCTAAAATGCCACCATGAGCTATTAGTTTGGACGGATTTTTTGATAGTTTTCCTTTACCCTTGGTTTTTGAGGCACATGCTTCAAGCTGTTTGCTAGTCCTCGATTGTCTAGCCTGGTTTGCATCTGTTGAAATAATCACGGTACATTTTCTCCTCCAATATGTTAATAAGGCCTGAAGAATATCATTTGTAGTTTATGTAACATTCTGGATACAATTTTGGCCATTCTAAGATAAATCTAGTTTGTCCATGGTGTATTTTCACTTTCAAAACTTGGTGAGTGTGCTCAGATGCCAATATTCTATTTAACATTTTTGCATTTATAGTCTTAACTTTGATCTCTCTGCAATTTTCCTTTCTCAAACTATCCTTGCCTGGATTTGCTATTACAGTTTTAGTAGCCTCATAAAATGAGTTTGGAAACTTTCACATTATAGTCCTCTGGAACAGTTTATATAATTTAAGGATTACACGTTCTTTTAAAGTTTTATAGAACTTTTGTTAAAAAACTGTCTGGGCCTGGTGTGTGTTGATGTTGAAGAGATTGGAAGAAAGACATATTTATACTGTAGTTTCTATGGCTTTAATTTCATTAATTGTTTATTAAGGTTTATGTTTCACTTTGAGTCAGTTTTTATTATCCATACTTTGTAAAATGTCTATTTAATATAGATTATATAGTTATTTATATAATTAGTTCATTCTACACTTTTAGCTTCTAATGTTTATGTGTTGGTTTTCTTTACATTTTCTTGATTCACTAGCACAGGAGCCTGTGCAGGGGACACGTAGCATCCAAATCATGACTGGCTCTAATCCTCTCTGCTCAGGACACTCAGGCAGGAGGTTCACACATGCAAGACCAACCTGAGTAACCGAGTGAGACCATGCCTCAAAAAAAAAAAAAAAAGTTCATGGATGTACCTTAAAGGTGGAGCACTTGCCTGACATGCACAAGGCCCTGGATTCAATGTTCAGTATGTCAAACAAACAAAAAACAAAACGGCAACAAGGTGCTTTGACCTTGGACTTGCCAGTCAGCAGAACCATAGGAAGTTGATTTCTATTGTTAATAAACTACCAGTCTAAGGTACTTGACTTATTTGCTAATTCTAGGATTTTCGGCTTCTGTATTTTACCCTGTATCACTTTGAACTGCCTTTGGATCCAGGGTTTCTAGAGCAAAATCTGAAGAGAACCTTGTGGGGAAGGGATGAGGAGTGTTCCTCCCTCTCAACCCCATAGGTGTTAAGGCCAAGTTCTAAAGTGTGTTAGGGGACAAAGCATTTTGTGGTAGCGTCACCATGTGAGTGAAGCACTATCATCCCTAGGACACCAATCATTCTGAGTTGGAAGAAATAGGAATTGAGCACTTTGAGTGTAGATAGGAGGAAGCTTTTAAAGGCCCAAAGTTGTTACGGATTTTCATCAGACTCCAAGTGAAAAGATCATTGAAGTATCCCACAAGTTTTAATCTCTAAACGTGTAACTGTTGGTTCCTATAACCCCCTGAAACCAAAAGCTTCCAGGGTCCTTTCTTATTCTTATTACGAATGTTGAGAAGGTTCTGAAGGTCCCGGAGTGAGATGACCACTGGGGATTATTCCCAGGAGTGACTAGGGCCACTGGGATGGGATTTCAAACCCTGGCCATATAAGAGGGTGGCTGCATCTGGGTTTTTGTCCATGAGCACAGGAAGCTCTTGGTGGTAACCTGTTGGACTCTCAGATAGTTAGCATGTTTGTGGGTTGGTAGTTGGTGGCTGGTAGTTGGTAATTGTGGTGTTTTGCTGTTGGTTTTTTGATTTGGGCTTTTGTTTATTTTGTCTTTCAGTTGTTGGCTTGGGTATTTTGTTTGGGTTTCTTCTTATTATTATTTTTTTAGCTAGCATCCTTAGTTGGTGTTCTGGCTTTAGGATGCACAGTCAGTGAAGTCAGAATAGCATAGGAGCCAAGCCCCTGCTACAAGTCACCCCTCATGGACCATTACCAGGTCGTGAGGGACCTTGGGTGGGGAGCCTTCAGCCAGGTGTTGCTAGCCCACCATCTCCTCACAGAGGAAGAGGTGGCAGTGAAAGTTGTGGTGAGGACAGAGGGAACATGTCCATCCCATATGAACTGGAGAGGTTGATGGCCTTGGATCACTGAAACATGATCCAGCTCTTCCAGGTCACGGAGACCACGGGCAAGTCCTCATGTTTATGGAGCACGCAGGTGGGAACAGCTGCATCCTGCATCCCAGAGGCCAGTGGCCTGAGGGAGTAGAAGGCCCACAGAGTGTTCAGGGAGATCGTGGGTGCTCTGCATCACTTCCACGACAGAGGAATCAGGCACGTGAACCTGAAGCCTGGCAATGTGGTGGTGGATGCCAGGGCGGCAACATCAAGCTCATGGACTTTGGCCTGAGCGCCAGGTTCATACCTGGGCAGAGGCTCAAAAGGTTCTGGGGCACTTTCTGTACGTGCCCCTGAAGTCGTGCAGTGGCAAGAATATGAGGGTCCCCCGTGGAGGTCTGGAGCTGCGTGTCACTCTCTTATGCTCACAGGGAGATGCCCATTTAAGGCACGCACCACCAAGCGCCTGCAGAAGCTCATCGTGCAGGCCAGCTACGACCTTCCCCGCACCTTTTCCAGGACGCCAGCAGCCTTCATCCAGCAGATGCTTACAGTGGACTCCACTCAGACGCCCACCCTGGAGGAGGTGATGGGGAACCCATGGCTGAGCCAGGGTGAGAACCCTTCACCCAGTCTTGTAGCAGGCAAGTGCGCTTCCCAGACACCCTGACCTCGCCAACAAGACCATCATGTTTGACATGGTCATGACCCCTACAATACCTGGGTGTCCCTGGACCAGAGGAAATCCCAGGAGGCCAAGGCCACCTACCTCATCCTCTAGCACCAGAGAACACAGAGGGTGTGCTGCGTGCTCCAGGTGAGCCCTGTGCTTTGTAGGGAAGTTCAGCCTCGTCCAAGCCCTGCAGATCCCCCCAGTGTCCACCCCAACAAGGCTGCAGCGAGCCCACCCTTCGCTTGCCCTGTGAGAAGCAGCAGCCTGAGGAGGCCGAGCGGTCAGGGCAGCGTGCCCGCCATTCCTCTGAGCTTCTTCCACATGGACACACCTGTTGCCAGCCCAGCCCCTAGCTTGACCTGTGCTCTGCAAGCCTGAGCACCCCTGGCCCAGCCCCGGGGTGGTCCTCCACAGGTGGGTCACAGACGGCCCCAGCTGTCCTCTCAGAGTCCCTCCTCAGGGCAATCCCTTCACAGCAGCAGGGGCTGGAGGGGTCACTAGGACAGTCGCCACCTGCATGGGCAACTGTGCTGCTGCGTGCTGTGCCTCCAGAAGGATATTGACACCAAGGCCAGGAGGCCACAGGTGCCCTAGGTTCCAAAACAGAGTGGCTCTAGTGGATGCGCCCTGGTGAGACAGACCAGCATACACCCAGAAGACCCCAAGCTCCGAGCATCCGGACATCGTGCAGCCAACACCTGTCAGGAAGGGGACCGAAACGGCTTCAGCAGTGAGGCGTGCCACCTGCCTCCGGCTTCCCCACGCGGGTTCCAGCCAAGAGCACGTCTGCTTCCACGAGGACCACACCCCCGCCCCCAACACCAGAGGCTCTTTTCCCTGGGACATTCCCCCTGCCCTGGCCTTCCTCCCTGGCATCTGGGATAGCAGAGATGGTTCTTCAAAAATCTTTGTTTCTCACAATTTGTATAATAAAATTGAGATTCCAAATTTTGTTTTGTTTTAAAAAGTCAGATTTAAAAACAGAAGAGACAACTTTAAAAGAAATTTAAAAAGAGAATGAGGGCTCAGGGCAAGGGCAGAAGCCTGCAGCCATTCAGTCCACTGCCTGGACCACGGGGCCTCCCTCTGCTGTTCAGTGCAGATAGACTCATGGGCCTTGAACCAGGGTACAGGGGGCCTTGCTGGCCTTGACCTAGTGTAGATGGAGATTCTCTTTTGAGCCATTGTAGGCTTGAGCTGACTGTTTTGGGCAGAAAGAATCCCTTCCCCAGTCTTCGGCCCCTCCCTGAGGTGTGTGGGGAGGGTGGGTGGCAGGTGTTGGAGAAGACACATCTAGAAAGACGTTGGACACTCCAGAGTGTTCTGTGCCATCATCTCCATAATCCCAAGGGCAGAGAAGCCAGAGGGGCAGTGGGCAGGGTCCAGCCTGCCTGCAGCAGTGGCTGGTGCTTCACCACGTGCCCCACAGCCTCTCCACCCAAGTCTTCTGACCGCTGCTAAAGGTGATGGAGAGTGAGCACATAGGCTTTGGGGATCTTAAACTGTTTCAGGGCCGTTACTTACATAAAAGCCAAGTGACCATGAAGGAAATAAAGTTCCTCATATAAAAAGCTCCAAAAATCTCTTCAGGTATAGATGATATCCCTGGAGAATCCCACCTCACATTTGAAGAAGAATTAATTCCCATCTTATACAAACAATTCCAGGAAGTAGAACAGGGAACAGGTCACCATGTATTTTATGAAGCTGGTATTACCTGAGGATCAAACCAGAAAAGTCGATGCCAGGATAAAACCACGGAAGAAACCCAAGATTGACAGACCAAAGTCCATCCTGAGTATAGACACAAATATCCTTATGTAATGCGCTTTATTGAAAAGCCAAGAAACACATGATGGCATGTATTCATGTAGAATAATTACATGACAAAATTCAGCACCTATTGATAAAAATGCTCAAAAAGGTAGGACGTGAGTGTGGGAGGGACTAAAGGAACAGTACCCTGATGGGACTCTGTGGTACTAGAGTAGAGAATGCTGCTGCTCTGCCTCTCCAGCCCACCCCCTCAGCCAGTGTTACATGCGTACACACTGTGTGCTCAATACCACAGAATGATGTTGTTTTTTTTTTCTGCTACATTATTTTCTTATGTCTTGTGGGAAGCAAAATCAGCATTAGTTTTTATCATTGTCACATATTCACTTTTCCAGAGATGTTTCTGTCTTCATTAAGATCTGAATACCTAATCCAATGTCCTCCAGGTCAACCTGAAGGACTCCGTTACACAGGGCACATCTAGTGGGGAACCACTCCATGAGGAGGCAGTCAGGCCATGAGGCTGTGACCCCCAGTATGAGATGCGTACTTGAAGAGTGCTTCTCCAGCATGCTTAATACCTGGTTCACTTCCAAGCACACACACACACACACACACACACACACACACACATGAGTGTTTGTCAAGCTGGGAAAAAAATAGACCTAAGCCTATGTTTGAATTAACCTTATCAGCACTGTAGCCCAGTCACCCAACAAGAAACACAGAGGAGGAAACGTTTGCACAGAGGTCAAGGTTTCAGTGGTCTCAATCCACAGATTCCTGCCTCTATTGCTTTGGGCCCAAAGTGAGGCATCCCATTATGGCGGAAGGGCCCAGTGAAGGAAAGCATCTATCCTTAGGACAGCAAAGAGGCAGAGGCAGAGGCAGGTAGAGAAAGAGAGTGGGGCAATGGTTACAGAAATAAGAGCCCTTCCAGGACATGACGCCTGTGAGCCGTGGCCTGAAGTGACCGGCAATGACCCTCCCACTGCCTAGAGTAACCACCAAGGTTTAAGCACTGTGTTAGTGTTTTTGAAAGAATTAGACTTATGTTTTCCCACACACTGTTTTCTATTTCACTAACTGTTAGATCCTTTGTGCTTCAGTATTGCTCTGGTTACTCTGTCCTTCTTCTAACTCTCTGAGCTAAGGATTCTCCATGGAGGTCTCAACCTTTATTTCAAGGGGATGCATTTTAATATTGAAAATTTTTTTCAAAGGACTGATAGGGGTGCAACCCCCAAATGTTGTTAACAGCATTTTTTTTATGCTAATGGGTATGCTGGGGTTTGAAAATGTCCCCATGATTCACGTGTTGGAAACTTCATCTCCAGTTCTCCTGTGCCACAGAGTTGGGAGGTGGGAGCATTTAGGTCATGAAGGCTCCTTCTCATGACTGGATTCATACCACTGCAAAGAGGGTGCCTGAGAGTGGATTGGCTCCTTCTTGCCGCCCTGCCTTGGGGAGATGCTGAGCTCTGTTCTGTGACCACCCACCTCCCTCAGAATGACCACTTACCAAGAAGGCTCCTGCAAGGCATTCACTTGGCCAATGCAGTTCTGCTCACTGTAACTTACCCAGCCTCAAGAATTCTGCCAGAGTATCACAAAAGGGACTGAGATGCTGCATTAAATCTTTTTTATGGTATATTCTTTACTTAAATCAGTGATTAGTTGTGTGTGCATGTTTTGTTTCCCAAAATATGTGGCTTTGAAGATTCTTTTTAGTATGAATTCAAATCTCATAGAGTGTACATGATGGTTCTATTACTGTTGAGACTTCTTTTGCTGTACTATCTTGGTAATTGAAGTACTCTAGGTGCATCTGAAAGATTAACTAGAATGTCTAATAATTAATAGAATGTTTATTAATTAATAGATTAATAGAATGTCTCTTTCATACACAAACACACACAAACACATCGTCATCATCATTTTCTTCATCCTGATTATTGCCCTTTCTTTCTTTCTTTTTAAATCTGTGTAAGTCACTCCTGTCAGGATTTCTTGAGGAAGGGTTGGGTTGTTATAATGGGAAGATGCTGAGATTTCTCATTATCTAGTGCATTGGTGGATTTGGGGGATATATTTCTCAATATTCCTTCATGAATTTTGATCTTAGAAAAGAATGTGTCCACTTTCTTAGGATATTACCTATTATGTACACTTCTATACTTGTTCTTTTTATTATTCTTCAGCAACATTATTCATAATTACATTTATTTACCTGAAGTATATTTTGTGTGGTCTTAATATTTCTATGCCAGAATTCTCTCTGATTAGTTGTCACATATCTGATGGATCATAATGTACTGGGCATTATCTTCAAATATATCATTCACTTCACTAATTCTGTCTTTAACAATGTTTAATATGCTCTTTAAGTCACTCATTTAAAATTTAACTTGAATAACTGTTTGTTATCTCTAGAAGTTCCACTGTTGCTAATATATATTTTTCTTTTCTATATTTCAATACTTCCCTTTATCCCATCTCATTTAAAATGCATTGATTTTATTAGACTCTTTAAGTTTTCAAGTTATTTCAAGTTTGTGGGGCTTATCCCTCCTATTTAGTGTCTACTCTTTTTAGTGTAGTAGATAATTTTATCTTTGTCAGCTATGAATTCTTTTTTCCTTTCCTTATTTAATTATTTCTACTATGAGAGGCCTAGGTGTTTTAAATATTCCTCCCAATTCATTTCCAGTCTGTTTCTGTTCCTCATACCAGGTGCTATTCTGCTGGGAATAATTTCTAGATTAATATCTTGGCTTCGGCATTTGCTATATAAAAAACAAACAAATATAAAGCAATGTGCTAGCATGAGATTTCACTTTCATTGGAAAACACCCTCACCTCAACTCCCAAGTCTAGATAGAAGTAACCTTCACTGTCTCATAGCATGACTTTGCCTCTTGATTTGGGCTGTTTATCTTCTCGTGGAGGTTGTCACGCTGCCAAGAAAGGACATTCTTCCCATTCGTGAGCTTCGTTTTCCTGCACTGTCTGAGGCCGAGATGTCGACCTCCTTGCCCAAGCCTCACCACTTCAGCTCCACCTGAACCATCAGAGCCTCCCTTTTCCTGCTTCACTCAAAGCCCCTGTGGATTTTGCGTTCTCATTTTGGAGTTTGCAATCTTTTAAACAGCTCTGGCTAATCCAGATTCTTAAGTTATTTGTAGGAGGATTTTCCTGCTAGCCCAGTTCTTTTATTTTATTGGAATCAGAATGCTGTGCCTCCTCTGTTCTACCTTATCCAAAAGATCCATGAAAGTAAGAATAAATCACTTCCATGTAAGTCAGTACACTATATTTAGTCTCTTCAAAACCATTTGATGTGCTTTGTTAGTTCTTTGTTTCTTTTTAACTTCAAACAATCTGTTAAGTCCATGGTACCCTGTTGTATCTCCAAATGCACTTGGGCAGGATGAACCATCACATTTACCATTTTCTTGCTTGGATTTAGCTCGCTGTGCACTTATCCCACTATCACACCTTCCGGGCAGCTTCCAGGGTTTCTCTACACTAGTTTCTCTACCTTCATTCACTCGCTTCCAGCAACCTGATCTAACTACAGCTAAAATAATGAAAATTTAAAAACTCAAATTGTTCCTTCCAGTGTAAAACCTGTGATGGCTTCTAGTACCTGACAGCTCCTTGGCGTGATCTCACCTACCTTTCAGCTCCACCTTGGCCTTGTTTTCCAGTCTCTTTTATTTCTTAACAACGTTGGCTGGTCTTCCATTCTTCACTTGTAAACTATGCTGTTAGGCAGTAGTTTCCTTTATTTTTCCACATTGTTTTATTGGTGCATTATTGTTGTACATAATAGTGGGATTTGCTAGGATTCAGCTCACTGTGCTCTTACTCCACCATCGCACCTTACGGGCAGCTGCCAGGGCTTTATTGCACAGGCACACAAGTAATAATATAATATGTACCACTCATCCCCTGGTATCTTTCCTCCTCTGATCTCACTTTGTTTTCTATGAGACCCCTGCCCCTGCCTTCTTTTTTCTCTCTAGATTTCATCCATGAGAAAACATATGAACTTTGACCTTCTCAGTTTGACTTATTTCATTAACATAATGGTCTCAATCCTATTCATTTTCCTATGAATGACATCATTTTATTTTTCTTTATGGACAGATAAAACTATCTTGTGTATATACACCAGATTTTATATATCCATTTATTGGTTGAGTGGCACCTAAGCTGGTTCCACAGTTTGGTTATTGTGAATTGTGCTGCTATAAAAATGGGTATGCATATATCGTTATAGTAAGATGACTTTAGTTCTTTAGGATAAATACTGAGGAGTGCTACAACTGAGTCATATGTTGGTTCTGTGCTTACTCTTTTAAGGGACTAGCATGCCAATTTCCATAATGCTTTTAATAACTTACAACTGCACCATTATTATAAAATGGCTCCTTTTCTCCACCTTCTCTCCAACATTTATTATTGTTTGTATTTTTTTTAAATATTTTTTTAGTTGTCATTGGATATATTATTTATTCATTTATTTATTTATATGAGGTGCTAATAATTAAAACCATGCCCTCACACATGCCAGACGAGTGCTGTACCACTGAGCCACAACTCTAGCCCTATTGTTTGTATTCTTGATGACTTCCATTCTGACTGGTGTGAGATGAAATCTCAGAGTAGTTTTGATTGTCACTTCTATAATGTTAATGATGTTGATAATTTTTTTCATATATTTGTTGATAATTTGTGTTTCTTTTCTTGAGAAATACATGTATAATTAACTTACCCATTTAGTAATTGGGTTTTTCTCTTTGGATGTTGAGTTTTTTGAGTTCTTTGTATATTATGCATATTAATCCTCTTGTCAGAAGACTAGCTAGTGAAGCTTTTATCATGTTCTATAGGTTTCCTCTTCACATTATTGTTTCTGTTGCTGTGCAGAAGATTTTTAATTTGAGGTCACCACATATATTAATGCTTGGGATTATTTCCTGAGCTTTACGGATCCTATTGAAAAAGACTTTGCTGGTGCCTGTATGTTGGAGTGTTGACCCTACATTTTGTCCTAGGAGTTGTGTAGTTTCTAGCCTAATTTTAGCTAGAGTTGTGTAATTTCTAGCCTTTGATCCATATTGATGTGACTTTCGAGGTATAGGGGTTGTTATGGTTGGTTTGTTTGAAGTCCCCCAAAAGCTCATATGTGAGACAATGAAAGAAGGATTAAAGGACAAATGATCAAATTACAACAAGCTTTAACCCAATTAGTAAATGGATCTCCTGATGGGATTAACTGGGAAGTGACTAAGGTGGGTAACTTATGGCTAGAGGAGGTAGATCACTGGGGACTTGCCTTTGGGGCATGTATTTTATATCTGGTGAGTGGAGTCTCTCTGTTTTCTGATCATTACGTGAGCTGCTGCCCTCCACCATGCTCTGCCACCATGACATTCAGACTTACCTGGAGAGCGGGCTGTCTATGGACTGAGAACTCTAAAACTGTGAGCCTTCAAATAAACTTTTCCTCTTCTACATTGGTTCTGGTCAGGTCTTTTAATCACAGTAGCAAAAATGCTGACTTAAATAGAAATATACTTTCATTCTTCAATCTACAGATCCATTTGTAAAAGAGGCTGTCATTTCTCCAGCGTATGTTTTGGCACCTTTGTCAAAGGTCAGATGGCTGTACATGGGTGGTTCTGCCTCTGTTTTCTCTGTTCTATATCTTGCAACTATGTGTCTGTTTTTATGTAAAGTGGTAGTTTTCCAGGTGGGTTCCTAGAATAGTGGCATTGCTTTCGGGTTTATCAGGAATGTGTACTCTGGAGTCCTATCTCTTACTTAGAGTCTGAAACCCCCAGACAGAGACTGACAATCTGCTTTCACGTGCCCTCCAGGTGTTTCTGAAACATGCCAAATTCTGGGAGTCACATCCACTGGTGCTGGCCACATTTAGAACAGCCCGTGCCCTATCCTCAGCAAGCTGGCCTGGCTGATCTGTCCCATGCTTCATGCTTCAGATAAAAAGTCATTCTCAGTGAGGCAAAAATAGCACCTATGGTCTTATGGAGTCCACCTGCTTTAGGCTGCTCTTGTGTGTCGCACTTCCTTGTTAATGATTGTCATCCTCTGGTAGGATGTTTCTGTATGTTTGCATCTTTTGTAAATACTGTTTAACCTTCTGTGAGCAAGAGCAGACTTGGGGAAAGTAGGAAATTTCAGTGGTCTCTTTGCCATGTAGGGTCAGTGTTTGCCATGTGCATACACAGGAGGAGGTTGATACCCATCTACGAGGTAGATGATGGCAAAGTATTTTTAAATGCATGGAATGGATGAATATGTGGTCGAATCAATATTTTTGCTTGCAAAGATCAAAATGAATCCTCCCCAGATCCTCTCACTTCATTTCCAAGGTATTGCTTGTTGAAAGAATTGATATCAGGGAAATCAGAAGTGCAGATAATATTTTTTGATTTCAGGTATTTGTTTATAAACCTAAGTTTCCCAATGAGTATCTATTTATATTGTCATTTCCAGCTCATTTTAAAGTTGGCGACGGCTGGGTGAGAATGGTAAACACATAGGAGCTATTGGAATGATCTTTTTCAAGCAGACACAAGTTTCAGGTGTTCAGTGCTCACTGAGAACTGTCTCTAGGCAAAACGTCACTGAATATCTCCCACAGGCCAGCACAGCTGGGTTTACAGGTGAAGTTGGAAGGACAGCTGGTGGTGGGAGTCTGACTGTGGGAGGTGACTGTGCAGGAAGCTCACAGTTGTAACCTCCCTGGTCCTAGCTGTCCACCTTCAGTGATGTCACCTGCCCTTCATGCTTGGGGAAACTATTTCACCTCAGAAGACTGTTCTCATTTATCTGCTTCTGGTTATATGCTTTCTCCTTTATTAAAGTTCCCTTTTCTCCATGATAAAAAGAAAAAAAATTCTAGTTGTTTCTGTATCTTTGCGTATTTTGTAATGATTTATAACTCTTTCTTTTGAATTTTAACTGATATAATCAAACAAAGTTTAAATTTGCTTACCTGTATTCATTCAATTTATTCTCTTATAATATTCTCTTATAAGTCATTAGTCACCTTTGTGATTGCTTTAACCAACTTATTTTTAATGCTTCCACCTCAAGGACTCTTCAATGTCTTTGTGTTTATATTTTAATTTGACTGAATTTTTTTTTCTAGTTTCAGTGTTTTCAATTTGTACTTTTGTTTTCTATTCTCTTAATTTTATAGTTTAAAGTTTAAATTATCAATTTACTTCTTGATTTTTAGCCTTTCTAAATCTCTCCTTGTGTATTTTACCATTCTTTCATCCAAGTTTTTATCCTAGAATTAAAATTAAAACTTGAATTTAGCATTTTAATTTTGGGTCTATCCATGTGCTATTTATTTCACAGGTTTCAAAAGTAGGTCTTATATTTTATATATATGCATATATATAACTTATATATGAAATTTTTATATATAGTTATATATAATCTTTAATTAATTAATTAACTAATCAATTAATTAATTATTTTTGATACAAAAATTTAACCCAGGGGCACTTAACCTCTGAGCCACTTTCCTAGCCCTTTTTAATATTTTATTTAAACACAGGTTCTCACTGAATCACATAGGGCCTCGCTAAGTTGTGGAGGCTGACTTTGAACTTGCCATCCTCCTGCCTCAACCTCATGAAATGTTGGGATTACAGGTTTATACCACTAAGCACAGACTCAATGATTTATTTTATAATGTCATCAGAAGACATGACCTTTGTAATTTCCAATGAGAAAATCTGACATAATGAGCACCATTGTTTGGAATCTTTTTTGTTTAATTCTTTTTGTACCTAACCCTTTTCAAGTTCTGTAAATGAGAATCACTATCCCTATCACCCATTCATCAAGGTATTCAAATATTTAACATTTTAAAATGAAATCAATGTGTGGAAAGGAAAAGTGTTGGTACTTGGATATAGCAGTGGAAAAATATACTGATCTTGGTGCATAAAATCATAAAATGTTAATAAAGATGTACACACATTAAGAGCACATGTGAGAGTGTAACAACCTGCCTCACAAAGTGTGCCAGACCAGAGGGGTGTTAGGAAATGTGGTGGTGAGCAGATGCTCCTGGCAGAGACGATAAAGTGTAAGTGTATTAAGACAGGGAAGTGTTTTGTGGTATCAGACAGATAGAAAGGAGAACAGTCACACAAGAGAACAGGGGCAAGAGTAGCATCTGGAGGGCAGCAAAGAAGTTGTCCTAATCCTGGGGTTTTAGGCAGAGCCCAAAGCCATGCCTTAAAAACCACATGTGCTTCCGTCCCAGCTCACCCTGGTACTTGCTTGGATTAGGGAGATAAGAGCAGAATAATGCGAAGGTTGTCTGCTAACAGCTGGAACACAGCTCACACAGAAAGCTGGGAGTGCCAAGAAGGAGAACCAGGAAAGCTAGAGAGAGGTAGGAGCAGCAGTACTTGGGTGATTTTTTTGTATGAGAGAAGTTTTAACCTTTCTCAGAGATGGGGACATTGGAAGAAAAGCAAGTTTGGGGCAAAGGATCTTCTATCTGTTTGGAATATGTCTAGTTTATGATAGATATGCAATATCTTGGATTTTATTCAGGCAATTAATAAATAAGAAATGAAAAAAGAGGTTTCAAACAGAGATATCCATGTGCCTTCCAACTGCATATCATTAGTGGTGGAAACTGTGAGAGCAGAGGAGACTTCTGAGGCACCATGTTTAGGGTCAAGCAGTCAGTGGCCCATAGGTGGAGAGAAGAGGAGAGACCAGAGAAGGAAATGAACAAGCCCCAGCCGAAGTGCTGATCCATGAGCATGGTTGTCACAAGAGTCAGTGGAGATATCTGAAAAGAGGAACATTGGCTAAGCCTGCTGACAGCTGCTGGGGAGCTGGGATGGTTAATCTGAACTGTCAATTGGATTAGATTAAAAGATACCTAAGCTGAAGAAGCTTCTGGTTGTGTGGATGAGGGTGTTTCTTGGAATGTTTGGAATGTGGAACAGGGAACCGAGTGGGAGACACAATCCAGTAGGTCGGAGGCCCAGGTGGAACAAAGAGGTAGAACAAGGAAGGTAAAGAGAGGAGCTCAGTTCTTCTAGAGGGGTACTCTGGTTGTCGCTGTGATCACTCCAGGACACCAGGCTGCAGCTCTCTCACTCTTGCAAAGCAGATGCTGGCAGCCACCCTCCAGAGAGTTTTCAGGGCTTCATCGCAGACTAGGCTACATCGATGGCCCTTCTTCTTCCTGGGTTCCAGCTTCTTGGACTAAGCAGCTACTGATTCCTGCAGCTATCCAGCATGCAGATGACCACTGAGGGACTGTCCACTCCTGATCCTGTAAGAAAAGGTAATAAACAATCCCTTTGACAATCATTCATTTACACACACATTCACATATATATGTATATATGTGAATGATTAGATATATCTATCTGCGTGTGTGTGTGTGTGTGTGTGTGTGTGCATGCACACATACACATGCTGTTGTTGTGCTCCTCTAGAGAACTCTGATTAGTGGAAGAGAACATGAAGATTCTAGAGGAAAAGGAGTCCATTGCTGAAGCAACACATCCATTTTTGACTTAGGGCAGTTGTTGCAAAGCTGCTTGTTTGTGGTGAGTATTGAATGAAAGGTGAGAGAAGAGGAAAAATAAAAAAGAAGAACCTGGATGGGTGTTGTGGAAAACCAGGAGGGTTTTTTAACATACAGGGAGCTTGGTAGCACTTTCAAATGATTTGAGTACCATGTCAGAATGATTGAAAGGTTGTTTCTTTGTGGTGCCACATTACAGTTGTGGTACTACATAGAGTTGTGTGTTTTAACTTGCATACTCATATTTGAATCTGATGGCATTTAGTAAAATCAAAAGGAAAAAACATAAAGATCTTGGAGTTTGCACATTTGGGAAGGTTTCCTGAGTATCATACTGTGGATTGTACAAAATATATTAAAGGGCATGTCATGAGGGTCACCACAATAAGACTCCAGGTGCCTATCGGTGCTGTCAGTGCTGACGAATTCCCAATTGCATGGCAACAGACACTTGTCCACAAGAACCATCAGGTGAGTTTGCTGCATGTGGCTCTCCATCAGCGTTTCTCTCTGCACTTGACCTCAGCACCTCCTCTCTGTGTTCTGGGCACTTGACATCAACAACCCCTCTCTGTATATTACCACCTCCCTAAATCTCCATGCTATGTTTTCTATAAACTTGAATCTACACCGTAAATTTCAGGAAATGAATCCTGTGCATGTGTGTTTACCCTCACTTACCTCTAGCAGTGCTCTTGCTTGCCTTTTATACTATGATAACTGAGAAAACATTACATCCTGGTGTCAACACTTGCAACATTCTGTTCTTCCTTGCTGTGGTTTCTCAATCGTCATATCCTCTACTTAGTTAAAAAGACATTAGAGATTCCAGAGACTAAGGAATCCTCAGGAGAAAAGTGTCAATCATGCCTGTTCTATTACATATTATTTATTTACAAATCAGTTTATGTTAAATTAAATGCATTAATATTCTAATCTTCTTATTAAAACCACATAATTAGAAGCAATTAGTATAGTTAACTTCCCTAAAATAGATGCCTTAAATCTTACATATTTTCAGTTATCTTATGTAGCACTCTATAGTATTTAATCATTTAAACTTTTTTCTAAAAGAATATTTTGAAACTCCATATAAATCATAGGTTACCTTTTTTAAAAAATTGGCCATCCCCTACAATTTCCTCTACCAAGCAGTATATGAATTAAATGCTCTCATCTTTATTTTGTAAGAGCAGTATATGATTTGGTAGTACTTGTGGCAGAATAATGACAATCCCCAAGGTGTTTATATCATAATCTTTGAGCATTTGTTACGTTTGACCTTACATGGTTAAAAAGGGCTTTACAGATATGATTAAGGATCTTTAGATGAGAAGAGAATCCAGTATCCAGGTAAACCGTATGTAACCACAGGGTCCTTGCAAGAAGGAGGGCGAGGGCTGGAGGGGGAGGGGACAGGACACAAGGCCCGAGGTGGGAGCTAGAGCTGTCAGGCTGGTGCTCAGCTGTCCTTGAAGAGAGAACAGAAAAGCTGAGGAAATGGCGTCTCTCCTGCAGGCTGCAGAGGGGTGGCAGCTCCGAGGACACCTCTGGTTACACCCAGTTAACACCATCTCCTATGCTCCTCTTCCAGATGTTAGACAATAAGCCTGCGTTGTGCGCAGACAGTCGGTGTGTGGAAATGTTACAGGCAGCAGCAGGAACCTACACAGTATCCTGTAATTGCCCAGAATTTGTAATTTGACTTTTCAGCCACACTATAGTGGTTACAGTCTTGTGGCTATGGTCAGTCACATTCAAGCAGGGACAAGTGTTGAGGTAGGAGAGCCAGGCAAGCCTTCTGTGGCTATGCAGTCTCTGGAAAGGCCTATGGAGCTCGGGGAGCAGACAGAACTGAATCTCGGCTTGTCTGTAACTGGGTACTTTACCTTCTACCAGTCATAGAGCATCCCTAACAGCTCTGTGACAACATCATCTCCTAAGAATGCTCAGTAGGTTACCAACATCCTCTTAAAAAGTATACTTATGAAGTCACTGAAAACAAAATTTTTAAATGTACTTACATTTGTTTCTGCTAATATTTCACTCCCATGAAATTCCTGCCAACCTTGTGTGAGTCTCATAAATTCAGGGGACGTGTCTTTGCTATCTAATGAGAGACCACCTATCAATCCTACAGCCACTCTGGAACAGCTCTGAACCTGCTTCTGTAGTGGGGAAGAACTTCTCTCTATTGAGTGAACTATAAAGAACAAAAATAAGAAAGAATTAGTTTTTATTTATCTGAAAAACCAACAAATGTTTGCACTTTCCTCTATTGGCGCATGTTCAAAGTGTGAATATATGTATTTGTTCAACAGAATTTTGCCACATAAAGATTCATTTCCATGTTAAATATAGACTCAAAATGATGACATTCTATGGTCAAATTAAAATTTCCCATGAATGTACATCAGAGTCTTTATAGAATTTGGGGACAATAAATTGAATAAATCTTATTTATTGGACTCAATTTCACATATGAAATCTATTGAGTCATGGCATAAGAACTGTGCAAAAACTACACAAATAATAAAGAGCCATCCACAGTGACAGTTGTGAAGTTGTTGGGCTCCACCATTTTTCAGCAGCTCTGTGCAAATCGTATAGCAGTGGCCATGGGGAAACGATATCAACATCTGAAATTTTCATTTAACAAATGCCAACAGCTACTATTTGATTGCTCTTTCCCAAAGCAGAGATTTAAGTAATAGTCCATCAGACACCTGCTGCATGACATTCATCAGAGCTGCCTGTCCCACCATCAGGCATAGGTAGCATCTTTCCTGCCAAGTCCAACACAGGAGACTTGACCTCTTGATGTGAGTGTGGGCATGAGTGAGCAAACCTGGAAGCAGAAAGAAAGAATGGGAAGTACCTATCTTTCCTTACTTAAAGGGAAATGTTTCTAAAAGCTGAAAATATGTCCATTGAATCATAACTGGGTTCCACATTTTTCTGTGAATTTTAGACACTACATGCCATTTTACTATAGTATTAACATGTTTTTAAAGATTATTCATATAAGACCAGACGTGGATCATAATGGTTTCCAGAGATGAAAATGGTGGGAATCCATTATAATAGGGTTATTAGATTTGGAGCAAGGAAAGTACATATTTGCAGAACTGTTTTCACATAATTTTAAGAGTCGTAATATGTTGGAAATCAGGCTATTGGGCTAAATTTAAAGTGAAATTTGCCATCGTAAGGCAAAGGTTATATTAAATAGAAACATGGCTTTAAAGCTGTATGTGGCAGTACCTTTCCCAAACACAAATGGTCTACCCATATTGAAGGAAGTGCAAATATAACCGTGGTTTTTCACAGGCACTGTTTGGAATAGTTTATGCTACTGAAAATGAGATCTGCAAGTCTGCAGCAGGAGAATTGCCTGGGAGCTCCCTAGACATGCAAATTTTTTGCCTTTAGATTGAGACCTGACCAGGTTTTGAAGATGGGGTCAAATATCTGCATGTTGAGCTTTCTAGATATTTTACATGAAGCGAAGGTAGAAAATCACAGGTCAATGTGACTGAAGGGCACCACTAACTTGAATTTATTCATCAAATATTGAGTACATTCAAATTTGAAACAACCCCCTAATCGCTGGTGTACAGGGACTCAAATTCATATACAAGGATTCATACATGTGGTTTTCAAATCTGCTTCATAATAAATCCCTCTTATATTTAATTTTGTATTATTTTTCAGACATACATGGCTGGATCTATCTAGTGCTTTTTCCAAATTTAATTTTAAATAGAAAAAAAAGTGGGGGGATAACACATAATAGTGATACCCAATTTAGCTGAGATAGATTGGTAAATGATTGGAGTAAAAGATGTCAAGACTAAGAAAAAAGTTTCTTCTTATATAGAGTTTTAAAATTATTTCTGAATCATAAACCTGTATATAACAAGTGAAATAACATTTAGAGGAAGCTTGAACCAATACCATTCTGACTAATATGGCATAGACTTATTGCCATTTAGAAGTCAAAAGGTTATTTTGACAATAGTTAGTGTGTTGTTTAGGTGTGTTTTTGAATGAATTGAATGAATTAAACTTGGCTTAAAAAATGGCAGTTAACAACTTTCACATAGCAAAGGTATGTGGCCAAGAAAGTTGCTGGAAAAGCATTAAGACTGCAAATTTTGTGCTTGGATTCCAATGAGTCATCCTGTCCATGTTCAAGGAAAACAGAAAGGGAGAAAACAGCATGAGATCCAGGTGTCATTTTAATCAGAAAAGCTAATCTTGTCTTTCAAATCCAAGAGCCTTGGCATAAGGCCACTGCCACATGAGGACACCTTTAATGAGAGGTAGTGGCAGAGATATAATAACTTCTGGATCAGCCTGTGAAAACCGAGTGTGCAGTCTAGAGGTACAGCCTTGAATATTCACAAAACCAAGATCAATAGATGATGTTGTATAATCAATAGACAACATTTATAATAACCATTCACTTATTAGCGATTCATACTGATGACCAATATGTTCCTGAAACAAACCAATTGGATTTACCCTACTAAACTATTTAAAGGTGAACATATTTCTATAGTCTTTTTTTTTCCCTCTGATGACTTCAATAATGGATTTAATACATACAATAGAGAGAACTGAAATATAGTCATTTTTCCCAGTTCCTCTCTCCAACAGGATACACTAACACAAAACAGATGTTAACATTGCTTCCACATTTACCTAGGGAGGTGAACCGCCAGTTCTCCTCCGTGACCTATTCCTGGGCCTCTGCGCTGTTACTAGAGGGTGCTAGCTCAGGACATGGGACAGTGTGGAGCACAGCCCGGGCAGCAGCAGGGAGCTGAACTCCATGAACTTTCAAGGTCTCTTCTAAGGATATTGTCAGATTTGCCTGCAGTGCAGTCCCAGGACTTGCTCATATCCACATGAGGTCAATGCTGCCTCCCTCCTATTAATTTTCCTGCCATCTGTGCTGCCAGATGTAGTGAGAACAGAGGAGGATCTCCACCCTTGGAAGAAAAGGCAACTCCGCCCAACTGCTCTGCCTCTGCCTCAGAATCGATTCTTCCCTTTGTTCCCAGATATGTGTGCTCTCTTTTAGCAAAAGTAAATTTCTGAACGCACAATGGAGTTGAAAATAGCCTTCACTGAGTGCAGCAATAGTTTATGCCAAGAAGATTAATATTACACATATTTCTTTACTTTTGCTATTTATGAAAACTTTTGGAATTTATTTCCTAGCTAGATTACAGCTCAGTATTATTGAGAGACTGACCCAGGATAACTGAGATAAGATTCAGTCAGAGAAGCATAAGGCAAGGAAAGCCAGGGCCTGTGGTCATTGTGTGTTGAGGACAGAAAAGACATTCGGGAAGCATCTGCACCCCTCCCTGGAGCACGTTTGCAATTATCCCAGAATGCAGGGCACACCAAAACAGGAAGCTACAGCCTCATGGAGTGAAAGCTGCCTCTAGCTGCCTCCTGGCTCCAGGTTTCTAGGAAGATAAACATCATGTGAGTTCATTTCCAAGATTTTCTCAGTCATTTTGTACTCTTAATATGACAGCACTGAGCACTTTGGAATTTGGGGGAAATATATTCCTCAGCATGGAGTCACTGGGTGTTGAAGGTGAGTACACATGAGTCTCAATTCATGTTTTCAGATTTAGCAACTGAGTCTGCAGGGGGGAGGTAAAGACCTGCCTCCCTTTGGCATGCAGAGCTACACAATACTGAGGAATCCTGCGTACCTGAAATTTGGTTTGTTAGTAATACTTTAGTTACCTTCCTACTCACCTTCACAAGTCCTATCAATGGAATTGAACTTTGAGTTTACTGAGTGAAGACTCACTCGGTATATGAATACAGGCAGCTCTTGTGAATACATTTAACAAAGGTTGAATACATCTAAACTAAGGTCGGATTTCTGACCACTTCTGAAATCACAGGGAGCTCACTCAGGGTCAAAAACAAGAATAAATGGTTGTAAAACCTGTCCAGTGGAAAGGAAACGACAAATTTATCATGCAATCTCAGGTTCTGACCACAGACTCCCATTTGGTCATGAATTTCAATCACTGTTTATTCATGCTTAACAACCCCTGTGGATTTGTAACTCATGGCAATTTTAGGTTAATTTAAAAATTAATTTCCAAGTCATTGGGGAATTTGGAAACTGAGGTGTATAAATATTTGCAAGATTTGATTATCCATACTATTCTAACTAAAAATGTTCTTGTACCATATTAACAAGCAGAAATGGTCTCTCTTTTCATGCTTCATATAGTATTTAAAAATGTATTAATTTTTCAGTTGAAGCATGAATACTTTGTGCTTTCATGTTATAGCCACTTTGTCATTGTGGAAAATAAGATACTTGTCCAATCAGTATCTATGGTAGTTTTGTCACATGTATAGCTCTATATTAGATCCATTTACATTTTTATATTTAGCTGAGCTTTTGTAATAAAGTTTTCAACACAAACTGGAAGTCATATTTGGTAGGCACCTCAAGGGAAGTGCTCCCCGAAGAAAGGAAAATCAAAAAAGAGGAGGCAAAGCACACACTGCACTGCCCAAGGAAGCTTGTCACGGGCTGTCAGTCTGTCCTTTGGTCCCGAGGTTGGAAATACATTCCTTACTCTTGGTGCCTTCTCTTCAAGGTCAGCAACCTGCACTTATGGAGTAGGTCACCTATTCAGGGGCAGGCATAGGTGAGCACCTGAGCTGGGGCAGAGTGTTTCTTGGGCTCTTCTCTCCCTGGACCGTGGCTTCTATTTGCTGAAGGGAACTAAACCTGAGGTCTCTTGTTTGCCGCTGGTGATCATCTACCTATGCTGGGGGCTGCTGCTTACAGCCCAGAGCCTGCCTGTCTCTCAGCAGTCTGCTAAATCAATGAGCAATAAATGAAGGTATTCCCTGCTAAAGGGAAACAGACTGAAGACATTTCCTTTTTAGAAAACTGCTAAGCATTCTTGCTATGATATTACCAAAAAGAATGCCATAGATAGATTTTTTTTTCAGAAAGTAAACAATATTAAATAAAGAGGCAATGCAAATGTCTATCCAAGTCTTTTCCGTAATGGTCAGTGGTGGTATTATAAAAAGAGCACTGGGTTTGGAGCTAAGGAACCTAGATTTACATCCAGCTGTACTACTTAATGTGTGACCATGTGCCTGAATAGATTCTGGGAGCTTCCACTTTATTCTGCAGGAAAATAGAATAAAAATAAACTTTTTTTCCAGGATATATTTGAAGACTAAAATATAGGACAAACAGAAACAGTTACTGGTTCATGTTGGTCAGTCAACAAACATTTGCAAAAATCAGCTTTATCTGAATGTGTTTACTAATTCAGATATCCTTCAATGTGTCTGGGAATAAGTTGATTTTTAATTTTTCTAACTCTGTGTTTGACAGGAACATAAAAACTACCTTCTATAATTTATGGAATCCCTATGTCAGAGATTCATTCTATCTATTCCTTCTCCTTCTCTCCTTAAACTAGTTTGGGCAAAAGGATATTACAGGAACACAACTAACCACATGTGGTTAGTGAAAACTAGGCCAAAAAAAAAAGATTTCATCTGTAAGAAATAATTGTTTTTTTATCATATCACTCAATTTTCAGAATCATCAATGGAAAATAATTAAATTAATTCTGTTTACTGTGTGATAGCAAACATAACTATTTGAACTAACTGAAAGTTTGACAATTAGTTTTTATACAATTATTTTCTTTCCTAAACTTTTTAATTAATAATAAAAAAATCTTTACATAATACATGATATATATGAAAACAGGAGTATAAGACAGTGTGGGTTTGAGAAATTGAGATAGTCCTAATATTTACAATAAGATACTTGATTTTGAAAACTAACTTAGACTTAAATCATTGTAATTTACATCTTTGAACACAAAGGAGGCATATATAATGTAAGAAGAATCAATTAGATTTTCCTACTAAGTTGGATATAGCAAGTAATCAGGATGCATGTTAGACTGGGTAGGATCAGCACACTGAAGAAAGAAATTGAAGACAACCTTGGAAGATGGAATGACATCTCATGTTCATAGATGGAAAGAATTAATATTGTCAAAATGGCTATGCTACAAAAATTGCTATACAGACTCAATGCAATATGCAGCAATGTACTGATGATGTTCTTCACAGAATTAAAAGAAAAAAAGTCCAATAATTTATTTAGAAGAATTAAAGGCCCAGTATAGCCATAGAAATGCTGAGCAAGAAGAACAATGCTGGAGATACCTCAATACCTGGGTTCAAATTATACAACATATGTGTGTGGGGGAGTGTAATTTGCATAATATATATATGGTATTGATATTGAAACAGACTTGAAAAACAATGAAATAGAAGTCAGAGACAAACCCACATAGATACAATCATCTGATATTTGACATAGATGCCCAAAACATATGTTGAACAAAAGATAAGGAGTCTAGCAAATAGTGTCAGGAAAACTGGATATCCACATGTAGAAGAATGCAATTAGATTCTTATCTCTAAGCCTGTAAAAAAGTCAACTGAAAGTGGGTCGAAGACCTAGGATTTGACCAGACTCTTCAACTACTACAAAACAAAGTGTCAATTCTCCAACATACTGATGTCAGCACTGACTTCTTTAGCAATAACACTAATGCTGAAGACCTAAATCAACAACTAACAAGTGAATGACATCAAATTCCAAAGCTTCTGCATGGTAAAGAAAACAAGAGTCTGAAGAGAGAAGCTACAGATAGGGGAACATCTATGCTACTCCTGACAGGACAGTCACATTCAGAAAAACGTGAAGAACGCAAACATTTAACACCAAGCTACCAACAGAATCAAATAAACAGGAAAAAATAATTAAACAGACATTTCTCAAAAAGAAGAAATACAAATGACGAACAAGTATGTGAAAAAAATTCAACATCCTAGCCACCAGGGGAATGCAAATCAAAGCTTCACTGAGAATTAATCTCACTTTTCTTACAATGGAAATCTCAAGAATACAAAAAATAATAAAGGCCAGCAAGAAAGTAGGAAAATGCTACACTCACACATTATTGGTGAAACTGAAAATTAGCACAACCACTTTGGAAAGCAATGTGGATACTTCTCAAAAGAAATTTGGGTCCCAGCCATCCCACTTCTTAGTATATATCTAGAAGAACTAAAATCTGCATAGTATTGTAATACATGAATTGCCAATATCAGGAGCAGTGGAAACACAATAGCTAAGTTATGGCACCTGCCCAGTTGCTCTGCTCCACACACAGAAGAAGAATGGGTAAAGAAAACATGGTCTGTGTGTGTGTATATGTATGTATATATATATATATATATATATATATATATATATATATATATATATATATATATATACAGAGAGTGAAGTTTTACTCAGTTATCAAGAAGAATGAGAGTATGGTATTTGTGGGTAAATTGATAGAAATGGAGAATAACATGTTAAGTGAAATAAAAAAAAATCAAGGGTGGAATTTTTTTTTAATATGCAAAATTTAGACTAGCAAAGCCGGGTAATCCCATGAAAACAGAAAACAGAAAGGAGATCAGAGGAACACAGAAAGAGTCAGAAGGAGAGGGAGGAGGGATGGGAAAGGAGAGGAACTGTGGAATGCAATTGAACATTTTATGCTTTGTACATATATGATAGAGTGAATTATGTATATCTGTAAAGAGCCAATACAAAAAGACTTAAATAGAAAGAAGACCAGTAAAGCAGAGGAAGAGGGATAGAAGGAGGGAAGAGAGGAGGTGACTTTGAAGTCCTGGGGATAGAATTAGAACACATTGCATTCCATGCGTGCATATATATAGAGCCTCATTATTATGTATGGCTCTAAAGCAGCAATAAAAAACATTTTAAAAGTAAAACTAAGGAATTTATATTAAATGCAGCACAGAAACTAAAAAAAAAAAAATAAGAATATTAGGAACCAGTATAATCAAATAGAATAAAAATGTCCAATAGATCCTAAGAGCAATTGCAGAAGAAGCAAAAGGAAAGAATGGCAGAGAAGCTAAAATGATGTACCTGATAATTCTTAAGATGTATTTTTCATATATATATATATATATATATATATATATATATATATATATATAATTTATTTTTATATAAAAGAAACAAAATTGATTATGTAGAGTCATAAATAAAGAAGACACAAACAAGTAGAGCTTTACACTGCAAGAAATTGTGGGTAACAGTGAAGATGAAAAAAGATAATATTTAGGGAGGTGGTCATCATGCTCAAGAATATTCAGCCTAAATATGATAGTTTCAATAATTACGAGGTACATGATGAGAATTATACTAATAGAAGCAGTAAAAATCAGGCAGGCAGTACCAGCACTATTGGCAATAGCCAGAGGGTGGAAGGAACCTAACTGTCCTCAGATGTATGAGTGTATTAAACAAAATGTGGCATTCACATACAGCAGAATATGGTTCCGCCTTAGAAAGCACAAAAATCCCATTACGTGCTGCAACATGAATGAACCTCGAGGACATTATGCTAAATGAAGTAAGCCAGTCATAAAAGACAGACCCTGCATGATTTCATTTATGTGAGACATCTCAAGTAATCAAATTCATAGAAATGGAAAATGGAAAGGTGGTTTCCAAGGGCTTGGGGAAGATGAACAGCAGAATTGCTGTTCAGTGGATATAAGGTTTCAGAACTGCAGGATGAGAGAATTCTGAAGATCATTTTAGCAATATGAATGTATTTAACACTACTGTTTACATAAAAATGAATACATAGTAAATAATATTGTTTTCTCCCCAAATTTTATAAAAATTTAAGACAATGATTCACAACTTCAAGTCATGATATTTAAATATTTAAGCACACAGATGGAAGATAGATTAGAGAGACCAATATTGATAAAGCAATTAAAAACTGAAAAGATAACTAGTGCATTTGACCTAGTAGATATCTATCAAAAGTGTGTCTTTTATACATATATATATATATATAAATGCACATAATTTATTTTCATATAAAAGAAACAAAATTGATTATGTGGAGTTATAAATAAAGCTTTGACAAATCAAGATTTTACATCTCACAGATCATAAATAAAGAAACATTACAACCAACAAACAAAAACAGTAAACCTAATGATAAAACCACCATAAGACTAGAAACTCAAAAAAAAAATCCAAAATAAAATTTTGGCAAAAGACAAAATTTTTGTGAAAATTATGAATAACCAATTGTATCAAAAGCCTATGACACACAGCAATGATTTGAAGATGTTTTTACTTTAAGCACTTGCATCTGAATACAAAAGCATTGGAAAGGAACAAACTAAGCAGTTTGAGGATGTTAAAAAATTTATAATTTTAAAAGAAGAAAATGACAATGAAGACTCCAAAGTAGCAATACGTAAGACAGAAACTTTCAATTTAATTTTTAACAGAAGATGTAAACTTTATAAAATTGAAGATATAAGCAGCTACCTCTGCTGACTGGTGTAAATGTAATTACAAATTAATTTAAAATGTTTACAAATGATTAGATTAAAATATGATAAATTTTAACTAAGCATTTAAAACTCTAAATGAAATAGTTGTAAGAAAATATAATAGACTAAATGCATTATATGATTAATTAAATTTAAGTTTCTAATTAGCATTATTTTTCTCATTATAAAACATCAGGCATTGATGGAACACTCTCATGCATATAAAACCTACAAATAAAATTTTAGCCAATCTCCTTTATAAAAGCTGAAATAAACTATTAGCAACTTAGATGTACTCTTACAATATAAAGAAAACCAAAAGTAAACAAATTGTTTTTCTGGGAAAGCAAAGATGAATTGAAATTAGTAAATATATTTTAATATTCAGTAAAACATCTAATGAAGTAATTACTAAAGTTTAAATTTTACTGAAGATAAAAAATATTTTAATATCAAGAATATGAAAAGTACCAAAAATTTAATCTGATAAAAGGACTTATTTGAAACTAAACAAACCTCATGCCTGACATTTTAACTTTAGAAGTTCTTAAATAGAAGTTCTCTATATTTTTTTAAATAATGATATTTTGTCAAATTTTTTATTCAACATTCATCTAGAAGTTTTGATCCATGTAGCAAGTCACTAGGAAAAAGCAAATGCAATAATATTGATAAAAATAACCTTAAAAATTCTAAAATCTGACACTTTTTTGCAAAAATGTGCTTGTCTAAACTCATGTACTAGAGAACATATTAAGGTAAAACAAATTTCAATGAATTCTTTCATCTGTAAACCTATGTTGACACACATAATCACACACTTGAAAAACATTTATAATAGGAGAGAAAGCATTCACTGACCATTATAACCAAATCTGGAACAAGGGACGCCAACCAATATTTGCAGGCATTGATGGAATTAATATTAAATGTTACTAAGGCATACAAGAGAAGATATGGAAGTAGGGAATATAAGGCTCCAAATATCCTAAAATATCACTTTTTTTTTCAAAGCTAATCTATGAATGTCCTGTTTTAAATCCCCAAAGTATTTTTACAAATAAATTTCAGAATTTGTTCAACTTATGAAAAAATAAGGACTGAAATTAATTTAAATAATTGTTAAGATAAATAATAAGATGAAAATCATGAATACCAGAAAAAGTGTGGTATTTACATAGAGATTAAAATGGACAGATGAAACAGGAAGGAATATTCACAGTAGATTTGCATAAAACATCTGTGAAAAACTCATATGTCATTGCAAGTGCGTTAGGAATGTTGGTATTATCTACAAACAAGGGAAGAAAAACCGATTTCCTCTATCATGCCATTAGAAATATTAATTATAGATAGAGAATTGTTAAAACTTTTAGAAATAAGTATATTAAGAAAAACCCTAATGACTTCAGAATAAGTTTGAAAACCCGAGAGGAAAAAAATAATTAAGCATATGATCAATAAATTTGATATTAAAATTTAAAAGGTTATTTAATAAGATGCATTGTATGCATTTTCAGAAGAGAATGCTGCAAATTTGTATTATGTGGAACCACTCATTGTTTTTGTATTCACAATATCAAAGAAAAATCAATTAAGTAAGACAAATACATAAACAATCACACACCACCCTAGAAAAATATTCAAGGTGTATGGACAGGTAATTTAGAGAAGAGAAAACCAAGTGACAAAACAAATATTTGTAAAGATGAAAAGGCAAACATATTTGGCAAAATGAAAAATGACATTAAGATATTATTCCAGACCAATGAGATTGAAACACAAATAGCAAATTCTCACAAAAACAAAGCCTAGTTGTCGGAGTGGGGAACACAAATTTAAGAAACCATGTAAATCCCCATCAGTCTCAGAAGAGGCATTGCTGGATTAGTGGGCAATGATAGACAGGCTTGCAGCAGAGTGACAAAATAACTTGGGACCTGTGCACTGCATGAGCACCTATTTTAAATTACACAATGCAAAGGGCAAGGTGTTTGAGGATATTTAGTGTATAGTATGTTATATAAAATGTGAGCTTTTAGAAAATTTTAGAGACATTTAACAAGTGAATCAAAAGATAGTGATTAAAAACAGCGATTATATTTAAAGAAAAAGGAAAAGGAGGGAGGTTGGGGATAGGGGCAAAAGGACCCTCAACTGTATCGGAACATTTTATTTCATCAAAAATATCCCCAAACTCATATGATTGAATTCTTATGTTTGATGAAAAAGTGAGACTCTAGGGCTATGTGCCCTTTTGAGAACCTTATATTCTGACTTGTTCAAACTATTTCTTCTTTACAACATGTTAGTGTGATAAGAAAAAGCTAGGGGCAAAACAGTAAAGCTAGCATCAAAAAGAATTCAGACGATATTTTTAATTTCTTGCAAAGCTGAGTGAGTTAAGCCTCTATTTAGGCCACTAAAGCAGGACCTACACTAACTCAACTATAGATCTCCCTGATCTCAGCAGTGTTTCCAGGGTCAGCATTTCACAAGTTTTAAAACTATTGCACCCACAGTTTTTATTGTTCAGTTTTACAATGACCTGCACATTTTGAAGGAGAAGGCCCTGGGTTGATATTATTCAGCATGGTACCATGTCCAAGTCAGGAGGCTTGAATGTGAAAATAGTATGGAACCATCCAGGGCGTCTGCTGGGAGCCATCAGCCAAGTAGGTATGACAAATTCCTTGCCAGCTTACTCCCATGCTGTCTAGTGGAAGGACTTCTGAAAGGTGACCTTGCTCAAGGACCAGGGCAGGATCCGTGTTTAGGGTGTTCCCCCTTTAGAATAGGGTGGTTTAGCATAATAGGAGATTAGGGTGTTTCCCCCTTTAGAATAGGGCGTATCCTGCTGCTGAGTTCCTCTTGAGTGCTTAGGGTCAGACAGTATATTTTGGGAGACAGAAGCCCATGTGGAGTGGATTTGGGCAGAGTAGTGGATTTGGGCAGAGTAGTGGATTTGGGCAGAAGTGGATTTGGGCAGAGAACGTGGATTCCCACAGAACGTGTTTGTAGACGGCCGGTGTGAGTTCGGGAATAAAGAATTGCTGTTTGAATCTACAAGCTGTGTGGAGACTCGTGATTTGTGCCCAGCCAGAGACTGCGGCAGGCGTCGGCAGGCACACCTGCACACAAGACTTCCAGAGGTTCATATTTTTATTTCAGCAGTCCGCCCTCTCTCAAACCTCCCATAAATCTACATAATGCTGGAGCATTGCTTTACAACATCTGGTTCCTTGTGGAAAGCTGTGGTGTGAAGTAGCTCTCAGAGATCTGGAAAGGAGACGAGGTACAAATGGTCCCTTCTTATGTGAATTTTCAGTTCAAAGGAATAAGATTAGAACATAAAACAGAGTCATCCCTGTGGCCTCAAAACACACATACGTGCACGGACTCACATATATACACAATGTCATAAGATATCCCAGAGTAATATTTTTAATTTCAATTGAATAAGCATTTAAAGGCGGCTCCTTTTGGTGTCCTGTGGGAAACATGAAGATGTTTACACATGATTTTTAGGCTTCAAGAACAGAGAGAATTTATAAATCACATCATAAGAAATGGTTATTGGGACATGAAGTTTTGTATAAAATTGTACAATGAAAAGAATTAGAAAGTTCTTTCTAAAATGATAAATGCTCTCTGGTCATTAATGGCTGAATAGAAAGTTTAGTGGTACCTACTTAAAACACCTTTTACTTTAACAGCAATGCATACTCATTTTAGGAACTGGTGACAATTCTGGAAAGCACTATGGAGGACTCACCTGTTTCAGGGGATAATGGCAACATCAGGCAGCCCCTGAGGGTCTCTGCAGCCATAAAAGTCACCGGCAAACAGGTTTCAGTCTTTCACTTCTGCCATTGGAATACTGGGGAAAGGTCTCTGAAAGATGGCGGAGACAGAAACAAATATCACGTATTCAGACAAGGGCAGGCCATGTGGAATGTTTCCATGTTGGGTCAGTTGATGGCCAGTTGGATCAACTGATGGGGAAGAGGTCCTGTGGTTTTGAAAATATTATTATTTTATTTTATTTACATTTTTATGGAATATAGTATTTTATTTTATGGAAATATATTTTTATTCACTTCATCCAACACATTACATTTCTGACTTAAATATCTCTTAGAGGTTTTCAGTGGCTGATTTTTTTTTCTAAGTTAGTAAAAATACTCTCTTTCTGTTATTTCTTTTCTAGGCCTTGGCATGCCTACTCTTGTCCTAAATTCATCTACATTTTTAAAATGGTGATCATGTGTTGGGTCCCTTCTGTATGCCAACTCTTGAGCTATGAAATGTGATTACGTGATAGTTCCTACTTGCCAAGAGCTAGGGGTCTCAGCCTGACTCTATTCTGTTCTGGTCTAGAATAACTATGTCTTCTATTATATGCTTCTTGATTCCTGAAGTTATTTTTTTTCCTAATCCATCATAGAAACCAGATTATTCCTGCTCCTGGATATAACAGAAATTTAAAAATAACAATAAAGGTAAGAAGAAAAGAAAATTCTTCCCCCCTCATCTTTTTTATCACCTGTGCCCCTGATGACCACAGCCATACCTGATGCCTGGAAGGAGACATCCCCCACTCCCAATTCCACACTCTAAGCTTCAGATTCTCTCAGTTGTGATTTTCAACTGTTTTCTTACGTGATAATATCCCATTTGCCCTCTGACCAGGCTGTCATAATGGTTTCATTCTGCTGCAGTCCAAAACAAATATTAAATACTCTTGGTCACTTTTCAAATTATATTAAGGGAATTTTAACTTACACTAATATATCTGGGCATTTTTCTATACTACACACACACACACACACACACACACACACACACACACATAATTCTTAAATATTACATATTAATTTAATTTCTGTATAATGATTTGTAGTTGAAAAAAGAAAGGAGCATTAAGCTTAGAGATTTCCCATGTTGCCAAGTTTAATTCATTGTAAACTAAATCCTTGTCTCTATGTTTATTAGTTATAATAGTAGTAGCAGCATTTTAATTAAATCTGCATTTTCATGGAAAGTGTGACTTTATATGAGGACTCTCATATACATCAATCCCTGTATTTCTAGTATGTTTTAATCCTAAAGGGATTTCTCAGTAGACTTTAAACCATTCCTACATCTGTTATAAACTAAGCATTGTCTGAATATTTAACTTGTGAAAGAAAAGGAGGGAGATTGTGCCTCTCTTTATGAACAAGAGAATGCAATCTTTCATTTATCTTTAGCAATATAATAGAAATAGCATCCATAAATGGCTTCCTAATCTATTCTATGCACAAGAAAAACTAATGATATGTGGAATTTCTTCTAAAATGTACTATTAAGAAAAGGGTCACAGATAACAAAGTAGATGACTTTGTCACTAATCATTGAAAAATTTTTATTCCCCTCTTTTGAATCATAAGATTCTGTTTATTGTATCATTTTTATGAATGTGAAAGCTATTCATGGATCAAGTCAGTGCCTCCAATTTTTCATATTATTATCAATATCTGAGAGATCATCAGCATTATGAAGAGATTTTTTTGTATGAAAAAGAATTCTCAAAAAATAAAAAGAACAAACAACAAATGTACACACTTGCAAATGTAATTGTTACTATATACATATTTGCTGTACAGACACACCTTGTACATAAATGCTTATACATTGTGTGTGTGTGTGTGTATATATATATATATATATATATATATATATATTATAAATTCATAATCACATATTTCCACAATTCTATTTATTTCTTGAAGCATTTTACCATTTATAAAATTATATAGAGACAATTGTGCAATTCTTTGCATTTTAACTGCTCATAAAGGTATGCACACTGTTTTTGGAACCCATCAACCTAGGCTTCTATAGAACAATGTTCAAGCTGGAATGCTTTCTGAATGCAGAAATAAGTAGAAGAGGATTATTTCAAATGACTCCCCTCAGCTGCTGACAGCAGAGTGGTGACCTGTGTATGCAGGGAGTGCAGTGGTACCAATATGAAGACATCACCAGACAGGGTCTCTTAAGAATGGAGAACAGACGTCATGCACACTGACTCTCAGAAGCGTATACAGCAATGTCAATGGCATTCTTAATTGAGAGGGAATAGAAAAAGTATTAAACATGTTTTATAGGTTACCAAGAAATCCTTAAGTATATATGTGCAAAGTAAATATCACAAATACTTTGTTTCTATTATGATAAGAGTCTTAATTGGATTTAGCACAATGTCAAGATATTCAATATATCTGAAGAAATATATTTTATCTGAAATAATTTCTATTTAAGCCTAAAAATGTGCTAACAAATATGTTTGAGGATATTGCAGGTTGTTTTATTTTTTGTCTACATATAAATTTTGGGAAATGTATTCCTAATCTTTCAAGGAAAATTAAGGTGAAAATTAATTTCAATACAATGTTCAGGGAAATTTTTGTTTAAATAAAGATATGAAATGCTGAATGCAGTGAAACACATCTTGTAATTCCAGCAGTTTGGGAGGCTGAGAAGGAGAATCCCAAGTTCAAGGTCAGCCTCAGCAACTTAACAAGACTCTGTCTCTAACTAACTAACTAACTAACTAACTAAATAAGTAAATAAATTGCACTGTGGTATAGCTCCTATAGCACCCACAGACTTAATTTCTAGTAACACACAAATAAAAAAAAATGAAAAAAATTCTCATTTAACTTTCAACCTACTACTTCCTTGAAAATAAATATATAACTAAAATGTATGTGTATGTGTATGTGTATGTGTTGCATTATTTCTCCACAAAGTTCTCATTCTCTGGCACCTTCAATTTATGAAAGAGACCTTCAAGTCATACAAAATATTTCTCAGCATTTAAGTAGTTACATTTATTTCAAAGTTAAATCCATAGAAAAGTGATTAGTGTTTTAATCAACTACTAAAGATCTATGGACTCACACAAATTATATGCATTTCAAGTTAAATTTTAATTATTTCCTTTCACAGGAAACCAATGTTATTATTTTACAACTCAATTTTTCACTAATCATGCAAATTCTTATCAAATGTATCTAAATAGCATTCATTTTATAGGTAAAGTTATAAAGATATCCCAGCAAAGGTTTTTGACTTGCAAATTGGCTACTGTGAAGAAGAAAATGAGACTCTGTATACACAGTATGCAACGTTTTACTTGATTACACACACACACACACACACACACACACACACACAAGAGACATATGTAATCAAAGGGTGCAGTGTGTTGCAGACACTTCTGACTACTTCAGTGTACGAGGTTCACTACAATTCGTACAATGATGTTGCATCCTCCCAGATTTACTACTATTTTCTTTCTTTGGATTGAGCAAATTTGAATTTTGAAGAATTTTTATCATCTTTCCTTACTCTATAAACTTAGCTCCATATGTACTTTTTTAGTGATTTGTACAACAATTTAAACATGTCTTAATTTTGATAGATTTAATTCAGTTCCTGTTGAGACTCTGATATTTTTTGATAATGAGACATATTCTTACAGTTATCTAGGTATATTGTGATAAATAAGAGAACTGGAGATAGTGTCATGCTCAGATAAAGGGATAATGAGCACAGAAGGCAAATCTTGATCAACACCTCACAAATAATGGACAAAAATCTGTGGGTGAATAGAAAGTTATGCTTACATGCAGAGTTTCATTATCCCAACAACCTGTTTTATAATTTCCAGCCTAACTCTCTCTAAAGGTGTCTAATATCTTTGCTCATATTCTCCCCATTGCCTAAAATGATTTTACTTACCTTGTCAAACTGGTAAATTCTAAGCATTTTTAAAGTTAATATCAAATGTTCTCACAGATAAAAGGTTCAGGAAGCTTTCTCATTGCAGCTGAGCAGCTAAAGAAACATCCACTTGAGTGGCACAGAACAAGAGCTCCTGCTTTGGCCACTTCTGTGCAACCTCTGTGTCCTTCCTCTTCAGTTCAATATGGATAAAAGTAGGAGACATAACGTTAAAAGGCAATAAAAGACCATCTTTTTCTACAGATAATATGAGTGCTTACATTAAGTTCTATCAACTTTACAACAACAACAAAAAAAACCTTAGTAATAGTTAATGAATTCATCAAGATTAAAGAATGCAAGTTAGCTAGATGAGCAATTAATTGCATTTCTACTTACCAGTAGTGAACAATAGAGAAATTCATATTTTATGTGTTGTATTTTTAAATAGCATCAAAACATGTTCTTAAATATGAAAATAACTTATAACATATAAACTTATAATTATAACAAAATACTTTCTTTAGGCTTTCTAAGACTAAGGAAGACCTAACAATGGAAAAGTGCACTCAGTTAAAAAATTGGGAGCCTCAATATTGTTTGACAATGGTTATTCTACACTTAGGATATCAAGCACATTTGTGTTTCTCCTAATACCAAAGTTCTAATATAATATTTGTGTGTTCATTTGATGATTATACTTTTTTGGAAAAATATTCAGTAATTAGAGTGCCCAAAACAATCTAAGTAAAGAAGAAAGGTGATTGGCATTAACCTTATCATTGCAAGTCTTAGAATATGTTCATAAGAATATATGTCATATAGATTTGATACACGAAAAAACAAATAAATTTCTCATACATAATAACAACAGAGGAGCAAGTTTTGGGTAGACCAACATCAGCACATGTTTGTTGTCATTGTTTGTTTATTTTTATTTTTTGAACAAAGATACCAAGACATTTCAGTGGAAGATGAAAAATGCTTTAAATTAGTATTTCTTAAACTACAATAATTTATGGGAAATAAATGATCTAGGAATGTGATTCACACCAGTAATTTATGAAAGTTAATACATAATGACTACATAGGTACACAACAAGACTGAAGTTTGACTTAAGGTTCAAAAGTGAATTAATGTGATCAAAAAATCCATACAACAATTCTCATAGATATTGAAAATCTTTTGACAAAACTTAGTATTCATTCATAATTGAAATTGCTTACAAACCAGAAAGGAACTTTGTCAATTTGATAAAGTATGCACACATATTAATTTGAGATGGATACTAGTCAAGCGAAACTATACATCTTCTACAAGAAAACACTGAAGAATATTTTTTAACGGGGTAGGTAAATTCTTACATTGGTCTTAAGATATAAAAACTTATATTCAGGATTGAACCTCTGTTTGTTCCTGTTGTCAAATAGTATCAGTGTTTGGGTTTTTTTTTTGTATTTATTGTTTTAAAATTTTTAATAGATATTCTGTTCTAGAGTCATTAAGTTCACTTGAAAATGGAACAGAAAGTACATGCACCTCCTGTCTGACATGTGCAGGGCCTCCTTCACCAGAGTGGATCATTTGTTAAGATTGATGAACCAATATTGATGCATCACTATCACCCAAAGACTACTAATAGAGTTTATTATTGGTTCTGTACACTTTATGGGTTTTGACAAAGGTAAGGTGGCAGGTGGCCACCATTTATAGCATTAGAGCATGCGGAGAGTAGTGTCACTGCCTGTTCAGAATTTGATCACCCCAGACTATGGAAACACTACTCTTAGTGTCTAAACAGTTTTGCTCTTTCCAAATTCTGTGTGCCTTAGAATCATGTTAGAATCTTTTTAGATTGGCTTCTCTGATTTAGTAATATGCCTTTAAGTTTCCTCTCTGCATGTCATGGCTTGACAGTTCTGTTGTTAGCATTGAATAATAGTCATTTTCTAGATCTATCATGGTTTGTTTATCCATTCATCTACAGAAGGACTATGTGGTAACTCCCACGTTTTGGCAATAAAGAACAATACTACCATAAAGTTCCCTGTGTAGGACTTTGCATCAATATGTTTTCAGCCCCTTGGGAATATACCAAGAAATGTGATGGCTGGGTTGTACAAAAAGAGTATATTTATCTTCGAAAGAAACCATCAACTGTTTTCCAAAGTGGATGCATTCCCACCAGCAATTAGTAAAGTTCCTGTTACTCCACCTTATTATTAACAGTTAGTAGCAGAATCCACTTTCTGATTTGGGGCCATTTTTAATAGGGAGTGTTGGTATCCTGTTTTAATTTCTATTTTCATGGTGACTTATGATGTTTAGCAGAAGATATCTCCCTAGGAGAGTCCCTCATCAATTTCTGCTTCTGTTCCTAGAGTGTAAGTCTGGTGAGATAAGTCACTGTGCAAGTATTGCAAAGCAACTGTATTGCTTACAGATAAGGAGGAAGAATCAGCCATTTCCCTCAAGTCTCACAAAAGCTCTTCAGGGCAGATGATACCTCTTCCATACATGCTCATGTCCCAAGGTTACGAAGGAACATTAAAAGGAATCTGCTCAAGAGTGTTATACACCTTGGGCAATCTGGACTACTGAGATACAAGCACTAAAGGACATCCTGTTCTAGGAGGAGTGAGATTGAAGCCTGGCTTGTTCCCCCAACTCAGAATGCTGTATTTTCGGCATATTCTATAATTATTCCAAGGATCACAAATGAGGAAGGAGGCAGAGGTGGTTTGCCAAGGTTATCTGTGGAATTTCTTTTAATATGCTCATCCGTCATCTGTACGTCTGTCTTGTATGTTTTTAATGATGTAACTTCTAAGATATATTGCCCATTTTTCCTTTACCATGTTCATTTGCATATTGTTAAGTTTTGTCAAAGCTAAATTTAATATGAACCTAATTATTTGTTCCTTGTATACAAGAAATGAATTGAATATTTGTGTTAATCTGGTTCCCTGTAACTTTGCTATAAACTGTATTTACTTATCAGTACCAGAAGCAGGCATATTCTACTTAGATAATGGTGGCAATTATCAAACTCATTGATCTAGCTGATTTCCAATATGGTGACAGAATGGAATGATTAGAGGATATTCCAGGCTCATTTAACCTTAGAGAAGAAACATCTAATTTCTCACCATGAGTCAAATGTGAGCTGTGCACTTTTAGAAATATCTTCATCAATGTGGGAAAGCTCCATTCTATTTCCAGTTTGCTGAGATTATTTACCATGAGTGGAAGCTGGAATCCACAAAATGTTGTTCTTTGTCCACTGAGATAATCATATGATTTTTTTCTTCCTCTTTTAGATGTGGTAAATTATATTGATTAATTTACAAATGATCCATCAGTCCTTAATATGTGGACTATATCTGACTAGATTGGGATGCCTAATATTTGAACACTGTTGGATTTCATGTTTTAAAATGTTGTGAATTTTTTTTTGCATCTATTTCATGAGAACTCTAATGAAAAAAGTGGAAAAAATTGTTAGAGTAAATTAATAATAAAAGCAAAGCTAAGAAAGAGAAGGAAATGCAAGAAATATTAAAAATACAACTCAATTGAAGAATGCCTCTAATAGACTGAATGCAGCCAAAGAAATCAAGGCTGAGGTGAAGGACGTCTCCATAGCCTTTTTCATTTCATGGTCTGATAATTCCAACATCTTCTTCTTCATCACATTTGAGCTGGTTCTGTGGCTTGCATTGTCTCTTCTGACTCATTTTTTTTTCTTTATTGAAAGGTTACTGTGATGTATCAGTAAGTAGAAGGAGAGACGATTGGGTGTTTAGTGTGAAGTTTATGTTAGCCTGGTAGGAGTGAGACTGGGTTAAGTGTTTGCTCTGGCTGGAGAGTCCAGAGGGCGCTATAGTCTCCAGGGTTCCTTTCTCTTTCTTTGTGCTGTCCTGGACTTCCCAGGGAACTCCTTCTAGATGAATTAACCTTATAGCTCTGTCAGCGGGAATCCATGATTTTAGACCAGAGCCCTGTTAGTGGGGTGTTAAAGTAGTGGGGGAGAGGTCCTCCACAGCCTCATGGGTCAACCTAGTCTTGGAGTGGTCTCAGTTCCTGGTCTAGGACCTTCACAACTGTGTTAGTTTGTTCATCCATCTGTCCGTTATTTCTTCCTTCCTTCCTTCCTTCCTTCCTTCCTTCCTTCCTTCCTTCCTTTGTTTCTTTATTTCTTTTTTTTTCTTGTGACAGGAAGTTTGGAGGGCACAGGATTCAGGGTATTTCTTCTCCTGATGGCATAGGACTCAGGAAAAGTCCTTTTTCCCAGGAAAATAGATCTTCACCTTGAAAAATTGGCGGGGATAATCTAACATCTTTATTTTCTCACTCCTTCCTCCAGTGTCAGACACAATCCCTCTTGCTCTTCATTTAGACAACCTGTTGGATTTTGGATAAAATTCTCATGGAAGTCTGTGCATCCTCATGAGACTCAGCCTAGAGCCACGTGCTGGAATCATTATTTCAGTGCTCCTGTTAGTTCATGCCTCCAGCAGCTTCCACTCTAAGGGAGCCGATCTTGACCACGACTCGTTGAGTTCACTCAGCTCTGCCATCTTAGGTAGGCACTTTGACTTGAGGAATCTCAATGATCAGAGCAAGGACATCAATTTTGCATGTGTTCAGTTTTCAAACTGTTCTTGGCTCTTTTTCCTCATGACACTGGTATTCTGAAGATGAGGACTGGGTGTTCCATGGAATATTCAGTTTTGTTTTGACAGACACTGCCCTGGAGACTCACGCTCTGGTGAAGCTCATTTTGATTTCCAGTCAAGGAGTTAATCGTTTCTCAGTGAATTGATAATTTTCCCTTTACAAATATGAGGCTATCTTTAGAGAAACACTTTCAGAATATATAAATATGCTGCTCCTCATCAATTTTTTCTCCTATATTTAGCATTAATTGATGATCATTTCTCAAACCCATCTTTACTATACTCAGTGCAAAATGGCATCTGGCCAACTGTGATTCTTCTGCACATGCAACTGTCTGCATTCCACTGAAAGGAGAACTTTCTCTTCACCCTGTCTATCTTTCCATCTCTTTGGTTACTATCAGTGTGGGCTTAAAAATTAATCTATTTCAATATTTTTATAATCCATGACATCTTAAATTTGGTGTTCCCATGGTTCTGTACCTGGCCAGCAAGACCCCTTCTTGCTAGCTCTTTTTGCTAGTTTTGACATTTTCCTGTCATATTTTATTTTGCCACTTGCTTCTTTTCTTCCCCTACAAAATATCCCATATGCATTCCATACCATTCTCAATTTAGTGTGAAATTGGAAGATATTTCTTCAAAGGATCAGATATTTTTTCGTAGGGCACTGTTGGAAATCCAGACCTGTGTACCTGGTTAGCATGTGCCTGGCTGCAGGGATGACGTCCCTAAGAGGACTTTTCACTGATTTTAGTGAGGACTTATATAGAAGCAGTGTGTACCATTGTATCAGTTCTCTGTATTTACTGCAGCAAATCACCATGACTGTCTTGAAACAGAGCAATACACAATGATTCTCTTATGGTTCTGAAAGTCAGAAGTTCAAACTCCAAGTGCCAGCAGGGCCACACTCCCTCTGGACATGATAGGCTCACATAAGTGCTTAGCCTCCTCCAGCACATGAAGACAACTGGCACTGGATTTGAAGAGCATCACTCCAGGACCAGCCTCCCTCTTCACATCCTACCCTCCACCTGTCCGAATCTCACAGCTCCCTCTGGCTCTCTTAAAAGGTGCAGGCATACATGGCCCATGAGCTCAGGCAGGATCATGCTTTCCCAGGACGCTTCATTTGGCCACCTCCTTTGCATTTAAGGTAGTGCTGCCTTGCCTGGCATATGAGCTGCTTTTCTCTGGTTCTAGAGATTAGGAGCTACCTATTTGGAGGCCATTTTCATTCTACAACAGTCATGACTTCTTGTTGATATTTCTGAATCCAAATTATTTTCATAAGCTTTGACCAAAAGATTGTATGCTGCTGTGACTAAAAGATATGACCAGAAAACTTATGGGAGAGGAAAGGTTTATTTGGGGGCTCACAGTTTCAGAGTTTTTAGTCCATGAATAGCAGGCTCCATTTCTCGGGGCTCAAGGTGAGGCAGGACATCATGGTGGAAGAGTATGATAGAGGGAGGAAGCTCATATAATGATCAGAAGCATAGAGAGACTCCACTCACCAGACAGAAAAAATATACCCCATAGCCATGCCCCCAATGCCTCACCTACACCAACCACACCCCACCTGCTTTCAGTTACCATGCAATTAACCCCATCAGGTGATTAATTTACTGATGGGGTTAAGGATCTCATAACCTGATCATTTCTTCTCTGAACCTTGCATTGTCTTACACACGATCTTCTGGGGAACTCCTCACATCCAAACCATAACGCAAATCAAATATATCCCCCAAATATCCTTTATCATTTTCTCAAGATTCTGACGAAGTTGAAATTCTAATTCTTTTCCCACAAGTTTTACTCTAAATTTTATGTTAACCTGGAAATCAGGTAATGACAGCTCAGAATAGATGTTATAAATTCAAATCAATTTAAATTAACATATTAAGATTGTATTAGGGACTTAATGAACTGTAATCTCACATTACAAGTTATAGGCCACCACGATCCTGCAGACATTTTCGCAGTACAGTGGATCAAGTATAGACTTCCTTGTTTAAAGCACATATTTACCTATATACTGGAAAAGATATGGTAGGGGGCCCATTTAGGTGGAAGACAGTCTCTGCAATAAAATATTTTCCTTCTTTTTCAAAGCAGACTTGGTTCATGTTCAAACTGATTTGTGACATTGTTACAAAATACAAAAAAAACTCCATTTGAAGTTATTTGAATGTTGATATGCATGAAAACAACTCTGTATATAACATTCTTAACATATGTACAAAAAAAATTCCTTCCTAATTATATTAAGTAAATAGCACCGGTGGCAATGATGCATAAATATGGAGGCTGTTGGGGAAGGAAAAAAAGCATGCAGAACCCTGTGACTGAACCCTGCTGCTTGCTGAGGTGGCACCACATATGGCACTTGGAGTACAAGCACCGCAGCATAAGGTGGTGGAACATGCCCCAGAGCCTTCTCAGCAGATTACAATGGTTGGTATGGGAAGCATGAAAAGAATCCATCTCTTTATCAAGGAGCCAGACACACTTACAGAAAAAGAGTAAAACATTTTTGATAAAGTTGTACAGAAGTGACAGTTTTGTAGGACTCCACTAGATGATGTTTAGGATGCATAAAACTAGAGGGAAAACTGGAAACACGTGCCATGTTTTGCTCTTAGAGGTATTTATAGTGTACTTTTAAAGGACAAGAATATCTTGATACAGAACTTTATTACAATATAGAGAACAAAGAAAAGGTGTTGGTTGATGTTAAAAATATGCAAAATGTGTGAGCAACTTGATGTTTCCTTACCTTAGTGGCAAAAAGGAAATTAGAATTGATAACATTTAGATGCTTTCAACCTTAACTTTATGCTTACATGTGACATAGGAACAAAGTCAGTACCGTTAGACAGGAAGCGTTCAGCTTTTTATTTAGAGTTTGGTATTGTTAAATCATGGCACTGTTTCAATGTTATGACTTATCATGCATAATTTATAACTTTCATGGAAAAAACACATTAATGCAGGCCTCTTGATTAGATCATTTCTAAGCTAAGAAGTCTGAAAATATTGCATGTTGCTTTAATTTTTCCTCATCCTGTCAGTTTATTACTGATTTTGTTGTTACTGATTTTGTTATTTTATTTATTACCAGGTCAGCTTATTTCATATGAAGTTACACACAATGGGTCTTTCAGAAAACCTATTGAATTGTAAGGTTGTTTTACCATTAGACATGAACCTGGACTTATGCAAGTTCAATATTCCCATTATTCATGTTAACAGAAGCAGAGTAGGAATGCATTATCATAAACAGTTTATTACACTTGATTAAGACATTGCCACACACTTCCTGCTTCTCACACAAAATGTGTCTGTGCACCTCATGTGTGTGTTTGAAGAGGATATGTAAGTTTCATGGTGAGAGTGAACAGATTTAAATCAGAAGCGCCTTTTGGGATTTTCATATCACATCTTGGGAAGCATTAATTTTTATGGGGTTTTGCATTTGATGGAAATTCTAGTTTGTCACTAATTCTGCATTAATCTTTTATGAGAAGTCAACATTTAAATAATATAGAGATGATTATTTATGGTAAACTAAAATGACAACAAAGTACTCCAACATTAATTCACTGCTTGTAAATTACAATCTGAGCTTCTAATAGAATTAACTGAAGACCAAGTAAGATAATTTATTGTATAATCCAGCAAATCTATAAAAAGGATAATGAGAAGATATGCACTACAATGCAATCCTGAATGTGAATGTTGTTCATAATCACTAAATCTTTGATCTTGTTATATTCATGCAAAGTGGATAGGGAAGCAGAAAATAGATTATTTTAATAAGTAGAAAAATAAGAAGATAAATCAAAAAGTGGGATATTATCCAAAATTATTCCAACAATTACTTGGACAGATAAAATAACAGTGAAAATACAGGCATAAACTTTTGGTCCAAATTCATAAGCACGGATTTTCAGAAATGTGTTCTTGTGCCCTGACCTCTTATACTCCCGATATGCATGAGACAAAAAGAGACATTTTGTCTTCTGTGTTTTCACATTCATACCAAGGTCACATGGAAATAACCCAAAGTAGGGACAAAATTCTAAATGTAGAAATCAATTTGAATTGGTCAATTTCCTATAAATGATAATAATGCTAATTTCAGCTTTTTGATCAATTTTAGAAAATTACTAAAATTTTATCAGCAGATCTACCACCTGCAAAAATTAATTTGTCTTTGAGTCTGCTTTTTTGGGTACTTCATGGTAGCCATCAGTAATAATAATGATAATGCTAAATGTGGCTCATTTCTGCATCTCTTAATCTGGTCCATGCATATCCTCCACTTGCTTTTACCCTTGATCAGTGGAGAAGAGGGAGTTGCCTTGATCACATCAGTCTCTGGCAAAATGAGCTTGAGAAAGTTCAGGGAGACCTGACATTTACTAAGCTACTACTGTGCTGGGTGTGCTAGGTGTTGGGCTAAACATTGCATGTATATGACCCTGTTTAAATTCTTCCTGGAGGTCTATGAGGTTAGGGAATGGTTTCTATGGTGGAGGTGAGGAAAAGGGAGCACAGAATCTAGGGTTATTCAGTCATAGACCTGGAGTTGGCTCCTAGCTGGGTAAATGAGACACCTACCCCAGTTCTTTCTCCTACAAGAGCCTTTGCAAACCAGGGTCATCAATCAAAGGTTTCTGTGTGCAATGAATCACTTTGAGGATGGGGGACAGTTGAGGTGGCTAAATTCCTGACCTCTGGTCTCAGCCAAATGATCTTCTTTCAATTATTGTACAGGCAGGAGTTCTGTATTAAAACAGATGAAAAACCATCCATAAAATGTGCCACATCAAGAGAGAATCATAATTTATACCATGGACTTTAGGTGATAATGTTGAGTCGATGTAAGTTTGTCAGATGGGACATTCTGGTGCGCATTTCTTCTTGGGACAGGCTTACCTTATGGGGTGTACATGGGAAATCTCTGAACCCTTTGCTCTGTTTCCTGTGAACCTAAAATTACTTTTTTTTAAAAAATAAAGTCTATTAAGGAAAAGAAAAAAATAAATAAAATTAAAGGAGCAAATTCTAAGAAGTTTTTATCATGTCTATCTCTGAGCATGACACTCCCTTGGAGAATATTGTATTAACACCCACAACATGTGAGAGTCAGCCCCTTCTGTGTGTCTTACCACCTTGTTGGTGCTAAACCAATAAAAAGAACATCAGAATGTTTCTCCAGCTCTCATTTGGTCATTTACATCAAATAATGATTTCACAAACTCAAGTGTCTCATGCTTTTCTCAGTAACTAAAACATTTTTCACAGGAAGCCTATATGTGCTTATTTAAACATTCTTAACACTCCCTCCCCAGTGTTATTGTCATTACTACCTTTTTAAGGTGAGTGGGGTAATTCTAAAGTCTGACCTTCCGTCTTCTACTTCCCCCGCCATGCCTCTTTTACCACCAGACTTCACAGGTTCTCTTTCCCTGCATCTTCACGACCTTCACCAATGCGCCAAATACTTTCACCGACACTGGGCCCAGTCCTCGAGTTCTGGCATGCAGTGTGGTACAGGGCAGGCTGATAAGTGGTCATGCCAGTGGAGGAAAGGGATGGCTTCTGGCTTCCTGGGTCTTCACCACTGACCAGCACCACTTGGTAGCAGGGTTTCCCAGACTCTGCAGAGACCCCCTGAGCATCTTCATCCTCTCTCCTGCTATAAATGGGAAAAAATGTGTGTGTGTGTGTGTGTGTGTGTGTGTGCGTGTGTGTACATGTGTGTGTGTGCACACACAAGATTTGGAGTCAGGATGAACTACTTATATGATGTCTGTATATATTTCTCTTCCTTTAGTTAGGTTCTATTCCTTCCGTGTACCTTTCTTACTATCTTTTAAAAAATGACTGGTCAACTAGGAGTCTTTAACTTGAAAAGCAATATCTACAAAAACCTTCCAGGTAACATCATATTTTGTGGGTGAGAGACTTGAATCTGTCCCACTATGACCAAGAACAAGGCAAAAATATCTCCTTTTACATTCTTTCTCAACACTATACTGGAAGCAAAAATATATCAATAGAACAAAAATAGAGAGACACAGAAAGAGATATAGTTATAGACAGCAAAGGAGCAAGGGCAACATCAGGGAGGAAAGGTAGTCTTTTAACCTAATCCTGCTAGAAGAATTGGATAGCCACATTCAAAAAAGAAAAATCTAGACACAGGTCTTATCCCCTTCATAATAATTAATTCAATGTGGATCACAGACCTAAAAGTGAAATGTGGAAATATAATATTTCCAGAAAATAACAGAAGAAAACCTGGATGATCTAGATTTGGTGATGAATTTTTAGATATGATACCAAAGGCAAAACCTAAGAAAGAGAGAAATGAAAAGTTTGACTTCAATAAAATAAAAAATTCTGTCCCATGAAAGATACTGTCAAGAGAATGAAAAAAGAAGTGCTACAAATTGGGAGAAAATATTTGCAAAATATCTAGTAAAAAACTCTTATCCAGCCAGGTATGGTGGTTATGTGCCTGTAATCCCTGTGACTCATGAGGCTGAGGAAGGAGAATTGCAAGTTTGAGGCTAGCCTTAACAACTTATTGAGGCTCATAGTAACTTAGCAAGACCTTGTCTCAAAATAAAAAACAAAAAGTTCTGGAGATGTGGTCCAGTGGTAAAGCATCCCTGAGTACAAAAAAAAATGTTGTCCAAAATATCCTTGGAACTCTAAAAACTTTAAAAAAAAATGGTGGAAGACCTTAGGTGACACCCCAGCAGAAAGGATATATACATGGAAAGTAAGCATTTGAAAAAGATACTCCAGAGAAATGCAAGTGTCAAGATACTACTATATACTTATTAAAGTGGCCAAAGTTCAGAAGAGTGATAACACCAAATGCTGGCAAAGTTGTGGAGCAACAGGAACTCCCATTCACTGCTGGTGGGAATGCAAACCAGTGCAGCCACTTTGGAAGATGCTGGTTTCTTGCCACCCTAAATACACTCTTGCCATGACAGCTAGCAGTTGTGCTTCTTGTTACTTATTTAGAGATTTGAAAACTATCTCCATACAAAAACTTGCAACTAGATGCTTACAGTAGCTTTATTAATAATTGCCCAAATTTAGAAGCAACCAAGATGGCCTTTGGTAGGTAAATGGACAAAAAAACTATGGTATATTCAGAAAACAGAGAATTATCCAGTGCTAAAAATATATAAGCTATCAAGCCATGAAAAGACATAGAAAAGCCTTAAATGCATATTATTAAATGAAAGAAGCCAATCTGAAAATGCTACAAACTGTATTATTATTAATATTATAATTACATAACATTCTGAAAAAAAGCTAAACTAGGAAGTAATGAAATATTAATAGTTGCCAGGGGTTAGGGGAGAAAAAGAGATGAATAGGGTCAGCACAGAGGGCTTTTAGGGCAGTGAAACTGCTCTGTGTATTCAATAATGATAAATACAAAACATCATGCAGTTGTTCAAACCCACAGAATGTATCACATCAGAGTGAGTCCTAAAGTAAACCATGGACTTTGGGTGATAATGATGTGTCAATCAGGCTCACAAATGATAACAATTGTACCCCTCTGGTGGGGTATATTGATAATAGGGAAAGTTATACAGATGTAGGGAAAGGGAATGTTCTCTACCTTCTAGCAGATTTTATTGTGAACCCAAAACTGCTCTAAAAGTAAAGTTTATGTATATAAGACAAAAATATGCATGAAGAGAATAGTCAAACAATTCACTTTGAGATCTTTAAGTGAATACCTTTCAAGTTTAAAAAAATATGTTGTCCCACAAAAAACCTGCATCATATTTCAGTCCCATAGAGACCATTATGATGCTAAAACTCTGAATTACATAAATGAGAAAGTACTTGGTCTGAAAAACAAAGAATGAGCTGGGGGTAAGAAGAGATTAAAGAGCTCTGTTTAAATCCTCTTTTCTACTTGAATTATTTCAGAGACAAATTCTAGAAGTACTCTTTACTCCTCTGTCATCAAATATGTCACCATCCTTCCTTTCTCACCCTAATCATAACCCTGAAATCTCAGGGAATATGGAAAGGGTGGGAGATCTTATTCCTTATAATCAAGAGAAAATGATGATAGCACAACTTTTTACCTTATTGATTAAATAGAGAAGACAAAGTTTATCCCAGATAAAATCCATATACTCAAATGTTGACTACTGTGTATTGCTGAAGATATTCCTGAATTAAGGCACATGGATGTGAATCACCTAGGTTGCTTTCCTACATTGAGATTCTGTTCTAAAATTCGCAATTATCCATTTCATTGAAAGAGTCTTAAATGTGAGCCTACTTCAAAGCATCCCAGATTGATGACTAGAAGCCACCAACTCAACTATAGGATCTTGTTAAGAGCAAAGGAGAAGGAGCTATAGTGGTCAGTTTTAGTTCTAGCTACATCTCATTCCTTGCTTGAAATACCTTTGCATGACCAATCACTTCAAAAATGGTCATCAGCAGCTTCTTCCAACCAGTAGCTTATCTCCCCATTCCCAACATTCCTGATAATGTTTTGCTCCTCAGTCTCTAACAGCAAATTCAAAACTGCTTGTCCCTACCATTGCAAGAGATTATGAAGGGCAAGGAGAATAGACCAGGGAAATACGGATATACCAGATATCAACTGAGGGTTTGGGAGATGACTCAGAAACATAAGTTTAAAAATTATTGGTGGTATGTTAGTCAGTGGAGCTCTGGATCTATATAAAGTCACAGAGCAGGTGTGGTCATTAGACCAGGTAGGTGTCCAGCACTGGGCAGCATAGGATGTGATTTTGAGGTATTTAGGTTATAGAATGAACAGTGTTTTTGGAAAAAAAATTGGAAGATGTGGTTTACATGCACAAACTATCAAAAAGTTTAGATATCCTTATTTCTCTCCCAAGCATACAGGGAACATTTCATATTTTATATTACTCAGATGTTTTTGTTGTATTTTTTAAAAAAAGTAGATGGACACAGTATCTTTATTTTATTTATTTATTTATTTTTACATGTTGCTGAGGATCAAACCCAGTGCCTCACACATGCTAGGCAATGCACTCTACCACTGAACCATAACCACAGCCCTAGTCATATAATTTTACAGCATTCTTTAATCTTACATGAAGTATTTTATTCCAGTTTGCTGGGGTTTTTTTTAGAAATTCTAAGAATGGGTTGATTCATATCAACTTTTTTCCACCAAGATTATCATGAGCTACTTATATTTTATTCTGTTAATGTAGTAAATTATATTTACTTATTTTTTAATGTTATGCTAATCTTGCAATCCTAAAATAAAGTTAACTGGGTCATGATGTACTATCATTTTTATATCTCCACTGAACTCAATTTGCTAATATTTTGCTTAGGGCTTTTTTTTAATTCCTTGTTAATGAATGAGATTGGCCAGTATTTTTCTTTATTATAATGTTCTTGTCAGATTTTAGTAGCAATACATTTTAGCTTCATAAATTGTTTTGTAAAATGTTCCCTCATTTGTAGTCTCTGGATGAATTTTAGATTGTAGGATTTATTTCTTATATGTTTGAAAGTGTTGATTAGTGAGGTAATCTGTACCTGACTTTTCCTTTGTGGAAAATTTGTAATTATAAGCTCAATTTTTAATTATAATACTATCTAGATTTTCTATTTATTTGAACCACTTTTTGCAAGGTGTATTCTTCTAAGAGTTTGCTTTTTTGCCTAAATTTTCAATTACATGACTTATCTACTTGTCTTCTTTGTTATTGTTAAGATTCCTAGTGGAAATCTTCAACATTGTATCTCCAACATTGTATCATAATAAAAAATAAGATAGTAACAATAACTCCTTATATGTCTGTAATAATAATAAATATAAATGAATTAAATTTACATATTAGGTTATAGACAATCTCTATTGGGATTTTTTTACAGTATATTGCTGTTAGCATTTATAAGAGATAGCTTTATTAAAAAAAAAAAAAGGAAAGGTAAAAATGAAGAAAACTGTACCCTCAGAAAAATCACAGCTTTTAAAAAACAATATTAATTTTAAAAAAATGGTTTTCTAGGTAAAAAGTATTAAGAACGACTAATATATTCATCATATTATAAGAATACACTCAGGTGTGGCTCAATGACAGGGATGCACTCCAAGAAATGCCTCATCAGGTGACTCTGTTTCTATGAGAACATAAGAGTGCACTTGCACAAACTAAGACAGCTATAGTGTTTGTAGATGAAATGATCTTGACCACTGAGCAATCCAAATGAGCATCATCATCCAGTTCATGACTGTAGCCACATTCTAAATGATAGGTAATGAACTTTCACTCCTACTGCATAACTTCTGAATGCATAAAACAAAAGAAAATGATGGAAATAGAGTAGAAACTGGGAATTTGAATCATAATGAAAGATTTTAATATGAAACTTCCAGAATTTGATGGAGTACGTAGAAAGATAAAAGGAGTGAATACAAATATGTTGTATTTAATAAGCATCATTAACCTTTTTGATAAATATACCTAGGCATGCATCTACTTCATGCTCAAAAGATGTACATTATTACCCCTCCATGGGATACCGTCAATAAGAGAGCTGGCTCAGAAGAAAGGCAGGGAACCAGATAAGACACCATCTCCTCTCAAGGATGCAGGCCTGCTGAAGTCTTTGGGGAGAACACACCCTCTAAGAAATAATCTAGGCACTACAATAAATAGGAAGCAGCAGCAGGCTGTGACTGGGGGAGAGGCAGGAGAGCAGAGTCAGAGTCCCCTGAAGGCTCTAGCAAACAGAGGCTGCTGGCATCTCTTGGTGATACAGGACAACTAGGAGAAAATGCCCCCAGCTTTCCAGGAGTCACTCTGAGTAAGAGGCAGCAGCTCCCTGGCCATGAGAAGGGCTAAGAGAAATACCCCTGAGGTGCCAATGTATGAAGTCTGCTTAAGACTAGAGGCAGAACTTGAGACAAACCCAATAAGCACTAAGATCCCCATCTCTGCTAAAGGGAGGATTCTGACCTACCTTCAATCATCTGAAGGCCATGGTGAGGCAAAACTAACTGAAAGTAACAATAAATCCCAGACGTAACAGGACTATTGACTAAACTGACTCCATACTCTGTGTAACTGGCTGGATGAGAGAAGGAATATTCCCTTTTGAGAACAAAAAAGTATTTACTTTCTACTCCTTTTTTCTGACGGGAGGTTACATACAACATTTATAATTTAATAAAAAATTTCAAGACACACAAAAAAGAAGAAAATGATACCCATCATTAAGAGAGTAAATAATCAATACTACTAGACTCAGAGATAGCCCAATGGTTTACTTATCAGAAAGAGACTCTAAAATAACTACAATAAATATGGTAAAAAAATAATAAAAAGTGGTGGGATGTTTATAGATAATTTCAACAGAAAGATGAAAAGCAGTGACACAAAGACCCACATTAAATGCTAGAGGTAAAAATAAATAAAAAAGAAAGAAACTGAAATGAAGAATTCTTATGATGGGATGATAAGTATAGCATTAAACTGGGATGCAGAGGAAAAAGTAAGTGAGCTTGAAAATGGAATGTATAAATTCTACAGTTATCTTATATTAGACAAAGTCACCAAAAACATACATTGGAGAAAAGATAGCCTCTTCAGCAAATTGTGCTGTGAAAATCCACAAGTGAATGGAAATCCACATGTAACAAAATGAAATTAAAATTCTCTCACCATGCACAGAACTCAACTCAAAGTGGATCAAGGACCTAGGAATTAAACCAGAGACCTTGTGCCTAATGGAAGGAAAAGTAGACCCTAATCTCCATCATGCCAGATTAGGCCCCAATTTCCTTAATAAGACTCCTTTAGCCCAAGAATTAAAACCAAGAATCAATAAGTGGGATGGATTCAAACTAAAAAGCTTCTTCTCAGCAAAAGAAACAATCGGTTAGGTGAATAGAGAGCCTACAGAATGGGAGCAAATCTTAACCATAAGCACATCAGATAGAGCGCTAATTTCTAGGATATATAAAGAACTCAAAAACCTTAACACACATACACACACAAAAAAAGACCCAAATAACCCAATCAATAAATGGGCCAAGGAACTGAACAGACACTTCTCAGAAGAGGATATGCAATCAATCAACAAACATGAAAAAATGTTTGACATCTCTAGCAATTAGAGAAATGCAAATCAAAACTACTCTAAGATTTCATCTCACTCCAGTCAGAATGGCAGCTATCCAAAATACAAACAACAATAAGTGTTGGTGAGGATGTGGGGAAAAAGACACACACATACATTGCTGGTGGGACTGCAAATTAGTGCAGCCAATATGGAAAGCAGTATGGAGATTCCTTGGAAAACTTGGAATCACCATTTGACCCAGCTGTCCCACTCTTTGGTTTATACCTGAAGGACTTAAAAACAGCTTACTATAGGGACACAGCCACATCAATGGAGAATATAATGCTAAGTGAAGTAAGTCAATCCCAAAAAACGAAAGGCCAAATGTTTTCTTTGATATGAAGATACTGACTTATAATGGGAATGGAGGGGGAGGATGGGAGGAATGGAGGAACTTTAGATAGGACAAAGGGGAGGGAGGGGAAGGGAGGGGAGAAGGGGGTAGGAATGATGGTGGAATGAGTTAGACATCATTACCCTAAGTACATGTATGAAGACACGAATGGTGTGGAAATACTTCGTGTACAATCAGTGACTTGAAAAATTGTGCTCTGTATGTGTAATATGAAATGAATTGCATTCTGCCATTGTGCATAACAAATTAGAATAAATAAATAATGTACTTTAAAAAATTAAGAACAAATTATCAAAATTCAAATACAGAGGGAAAAGAAAGATTTTTTAAATGGAACATAATATTTGAGCTCTATGGGTATATAACAAGTGTCTTATGGGAAGAGTAATCAGTGTCTCAGAAGGAAAAGAGAAATATTCCAAAACATAATCGCCAGGTATTTTTCAAAATCAAGGACAGACATTAACTTACAAATCCAGTAAATCACCAGCAGAAACATTACACTGAGAAACATTGTTATCAAACTAAAAATTACAGATGAAGAGAAAAACATGTAAAGCATCTAGAGGAAAAAATGACACATTACAGAAAAACAACAGTAAGATTCATGAATGATGTCTTATTTGAAATGAAAGAAACGAAAAGACAAAATTACCATTCTGTGGCAAGACAGAGAAACAAGCAAGCAAACAAACAAACAAAAAACCCAATATGAATCTGTGGTTTTGTAGCCCTTTAAACTGATCTTCAAGAATGAAGGATAAATAAAACATTTTCTTAAAGGGAAAGCATTCTTTATTTTTTAACTATTTATTTATTTTTGTGTGGTTCTGAGGATTGAGCCCTGTGCCTCACATGTGCTAGGCAAGTGGCAAGTGCTGTAACACTGAGTCACAACCCCAGCCCCAAACAAAACATTTTAAGACATAAGACAATTTGAAAAATTCATCTGTACTAAAAAAAAAAAAACACTTCAAGAATTTCTTCAATTTGAAAAGAAATAAGTCAGCTGGAAAATTGGTTCAGCAAGAAGAAATGAGTCACACTTGAAAGGTTAAAAATTATCTGATAAGAAACCTAAAGGTTATTTCTATTATATAGAGGACTATTACACCCGCATACATATTACAAAATATATTATCATGGGTCTACCTACTTGTAATACTATCAGTAGATAAAAGTACTTTTAAATTTTCTTCAAAGGCTAATCAAGTAAAGTTAAATATTTGCACAGAATTGTGAGATTTACACATCTGTACAACAAAATTATGAAAATGGGAACACAAAAGGTAAGAGAATAGTATTGGGAACTATATTGTTTTTTATATTGTGAAATAGTATATCTTAAAGATAGAATCTAATTAGATACATACTATAAACTCTAGAGTTGTGCTGTTCAACACAGTAGCCACTACCCATATATGGCTATTTATTTTAAATTAATTAATGTTAAATAAAATTAAACATTCAATATGAGTTGCGCTAACCATATTTCAAGTGCCTCAATAGGCACATACAGCTGTTGGCTACCATATATGCAGGGCTTATTGGAACATTTCCATCATGGAAAAAAGCTCTATTGGACTGTGCTGCCCTAGAGAAACCACTAAAAAACATAAAATATAATTTTAAAGAAGCATAACATAGTAACAAAACTAAGATGATAAAACAGATTTTAAAAATTCAATTCATCCCCCTCTTCTCAAATAAGGCAAATAGAAAGAACCAGTTTTGGGTGGGAGAAGGGTTGGGGAGAGAGATGAACAATAAGAAAGCAGCTAATAGTATGGCAAATTTTTAACAAAACAATTTCATTAAATATAGATGGAACAAACACCCAAATATAAGGTGGAAGTTGTCAGACCACACTAGGGAAAATAAAAAGCAAGACCCAACTATAAGTTACTTACAATAAAGTTGCTTTAAAAATAAAGACACAAATGTTGAATATAAAGTAATAAAAATAATATAACATTGAAACACTAAACATAAAAAAGTTGATATTCTTAAACTAATACCAGGAAAATAAACAGGATTCTAGACCAAGACAATGAATGGAGTAAGAAGGGAAATGTTATCATAACTAAAGGTCAAATCAACAAGAAGACTCAATTTTAAATGAACATGTAACTATTAAAATAGGTCCCATGACATGAAATGAACGTTACAAAACTAAAGAAATACACAAATCCAATTTGGAGCTGGAAATTAATACCTCCCTTGATAATTAGGAGTACAAATTGAAATTCAGAAACAACTTACACACTTTGAGCAGTACAATGAGCCAACTTGTCCTAACAGTCATTGTTATCAAACATGGAATTGCCCACCCAATACTCCACCAAACAAAATAAAAATTCTTAGGTGCTCATGAGACACTCACCAAGATAATCATATTCTGGGCCATAAAACACAATAAGTCAAAATCAAACATATCAGGTACCCTGATTTAAAAAAAAACAGTATGAATTAATAACTTATAACAGTAAAGTGCCTAGAAAATTCCTTGATACTTCAAAATTAAATCACTTTAAATAACTAATGGGGTAAAAAAAATGCCACAATAAAATTGTTAAACAATTAAACTAAAATCAAAATGTGTAGAATGCAGCCAAAAATGTAATACAAATACACAAACATTTATAGTTTAAATTTCATATATTGGAAAAAAAGAAATTTAGAATATTAATAAGTTATTTATATTAGGAATACAGGGAAAGAAAATAACTTAAATCTAAGAGTAGAAAAAAGGAAATAACAAAACAAACACAAAGATCATCAAAATGGAAAACAAACAATAAAGAAAAAAATGAAAGTCAACTGGTAGTTCTTTAAAGAGTTTTTAATTTTTTTAAAAAAAATTTTGATCAAGCCCCTTCCCAAAGATGTAAGCATCACAACAGATTCTACAAACATTAAAAATGTAACAATGTACTATCATAAAATGTATGCCAATACATTTCACAAAATAGATGAAATGAAAAATTTCTTGGAAAATTCAACTGACTAAAACCAGGATAAGAAAAATAATGGAAAAAAAAATTAATAGCTTTGTATCTATTAGAGAAATTGAATTAGTAATTAAAATCCTCTCACAGAGAAAGCCTGGATCAGATTGCTTTGCTGGTGAGTTTTACCAAATGTTTAAGGAAGAGATTACACCAGTGCTCCAAGTACTCCTTCTGAACTCTCCTCAGTTCCTCTGAATGAGGACAGCATACCCAAACCTGGTGAAGATGTTCTAAGAAAACAGAAGGGCACCGTAGGATGGAGACTGAGCAAGGTCCTTTGGCAGTCCTCTCCCCATAGACACAAGTTGAACTGCTATGCACCCATCAAACCAACTGCACAGAACTAAAGAGATCAGGTGAGAGACCACAGTGCCTGCTTTTAGTACAACAAAAAGAAAACCTTTCAGAGAGCAGCTCTGTGTGGAGAGATGCCTTCTACCTTGGGGAGGGAGAGCAAATTAAGTCCAGGCCTTGTACTAGTTAAGAAAACAAAATCATAGACCAATATCTTTAATGAACACAAGTGCAAACTCTCCAACTCACTCTATTAGAAAGTGATAATAGGTAACAGGAACAGGTTAAATGGTTAATACAGAAGGACCAAGTGGTGCTTATCCCAGGAATATGGGATTGGCTTAATATCAAAATTCCAACCAAGGGATGTTCTGAATGACTGTATAAGTGGCACATCTCCGCACAGTGCCCTCTTTGCTTGGCCAGGATCACTACAGCAACTCCTTGTATTTGCTCCACGACTTTCTCCCTTGTTTTGTTTTCCTTCACCCTTGCTGCCCTGAAGTTTCATCTTCCAACAAAGAATTAAGCACTTAAAAAAATGAATTCACATAATTCATCACACTAACAGAATGAAAAAGAAAATGCTTAGGATCATTTGTCAGATGCAGAAAAAACATTTGACAATATTCATATCTATTCATGATTGAAAACAATTAACTAGGAATAGAAGTGAACTTTCTCAAACTGAAAGTAAATATCATACCTAATAGTGCAAGACTGAGCCTTTTCCCCTCTGTCTGCACATAAGGCAACGATACTCTGTTCTCACTACTTCTATTCGACCTTGCTCTGGATGACCAAGTCAGTTCAATAAAGCAGGAAAAGAATTAAGACAAGAATCATACTGTCCTGGCTCACAGAAAACCACAAAAAGAAAAATCTATCTATTAGAGGATGCAGAATTATTCTAAGTATTCAAATATTCAATATCAAAGCTGCCCTTATCATAAACTTCAATGGCATCCAAAAAATATTTATAATGAAATAAATATACATACAACAGAGTTTTTTAAAAATCACATTATAAAATTATATATATAAAATAATATTTTCAAAATGGAAAGGAATTTGTTCAAAATGTCAATTGGGAACCTCTCTTGGTAGATCGGGATAATGGTTATTTTCTTCTTATTAAAGATTTGTTTAATAATCAAGAATGTGAAGAGAGACCCAAAAGAATGGAAGAAAATCTTTGCCACCTACATCTCAGATAGAACATTAATCTCCAGGATATATATAAAGAACTAAAGAAAACTGAACAACAACAACAGCAACAAAAAAATAGTCAATCAATCAGCAAAGGAACTGAACAGACATTTCATAGGAGAAGGAATATGATCGGTCAACATATATATGAAAAAAATGTTCAACATTAATAGAAATTAGAGAAATGCAAATTAAAACTAAAAATTTTTTTCTCACTCTAGTCAAAATGGCAATTATCAAGAATACAATTAACAATAAATGTTGGCAAGAATGTAGGGGAAAAGGTACACTCATACATTGCTGGTGGGACTGCAAACTGGTGCAACCACTCTGGAAAAAAGTATGGAGATCTCTCAGAAAACTTGGAGTGGAACCACCTTTGACCCAATTATCCTACTTCTTGGCATATGCCCAAAGAACTTAAAACTCGGCATACTATAGTGACGCAGCCACATCAATGTTTATAGTAACTGACTCATGATAGATAAGCTATGGAACCAACCTAGGTGTCCTTCAACAGATGAATGGATAAAGAAAATGTGATATATGTATATGCAATATTACTCAGCCATAAAGAAGAATGAAATTATGGCATTAAATGGACAGAACTAGAGACTATCATGCTAAGTGAAATAAGCCAATCCCATAAAACCAAAGGCTTAATGTTCTTTCTGATATGTGGATGCTAACACACAAGGGGAGAGTGGATAGAAGTTGATTGAATTAGACAAAGGGAAATGAAAGGGAGGGAGGGAAGATGGGAATAGGACAGACAGTAGAATGAATTGGACATAATTTTCCTATGTTCGTATATGAATCACCACCAGTGTAACTCCACATCATGTACAACCACAAGAAGTTATACTCCATGTATGTATAACATGTCAAAATATATTCTACTGTTATATATGCTAAAAAGAATAAATAAAATAATAAAAAAATTGTTTAGCATGGTTGTTAACCTGGTATCCATTTTTAGGCTTGATGTAAGTTTGAAATATAGTCAAACCCCTTCACCTCTGGTTTAGATAAAACTTCTCTCTCTCAGTGGTTGTTTCTACAATTTATTTGTTTCTCAGCCCAAGGAAACAAACCCCAACATTCTGCAGATTAAGCATAATGATGAGCACTAGAGTCAAGTACCTAAGTTCCCTTTTTCATGAATCTTTTCTTTAAACTAGCCCTTCCCACCCACGACCCCCATAGAAACCCAAGTCAACACCCACAAAGACACTAACTGGCCCATGGACAGGACTGTCCTGGAATGTGATTATTTGGCTTATGGGAACTCTCAAGACAGGAATCTCTACACCAAATTAGAAAGAAACCACAACAATGAAAATCAGAGAATTTCTTCATACTTCTTAACTCTTCTATCATGACCATAAAGAAAAATGTATACACTAAAATATTTTCTTTTGCACTCTGTATTCCCAAAAGTAACATATTTTTGTATTATTTCCTTCTTTCTCAAGATTCATTAAATTGTTTGAGCCCCCTCTGTAATATGCAGAGATCATCTTGTGACTGTGGATATTCAGTAAGATTCCCAATATGCCTGAACCAACATCTGGTATTTTGGTCAGCATTTTCCAGGTTCTTGGACATACAGAGCACCTCCATACCCCATTCCCTTTGGCCACCCTCTAGAGAGGACCCACTGCTAGGGGCAGCCCCAGAGACAAAGGGATCAACGTTTCCTATCACACTGGACACTTCATGGCACACAAGTAGAGATATTCTGAAAAAGGCTTTTCCAACAGCACTCTGGTTTCTTAACTAGCAAATAGTTTTAACTCCTGCATATAATCATGGTCTTAATCATTTTTAATATCAAGTTAGAACACTGCTAAAAAGAAAACTTTCCCATGTTAACATTATAAGGCCGTTTGGAATTTTTATGATTATTCTGATGATTGCTTTCTTCTTTTAAGGTTTGACCTCAAGTATTAAATCATTTCCCTGTGTGGTGTAATAAGATAATGACAACTAGGTGAATTATTTTCAGTGGAAAATTACACTAAAAAGTTCCTAATACTGTTTCTTTTTCCTACAAACATCTTCTATTTCCCCCCCACACACACACACACACCAACCCCTGAATTGGATTGCCTTGTTTAGCAAATAAAAGTATAAGGTGCTCAGTTACATTTGAATTTCAAATTTATAGAAATTAGCATAGGCATGGCCCATGCATTATTTGGGACATACTTACACCAAAACAAAAGGTTGTTTTCTAAAATTCGAATGTTAATGGGATGTCCTGTATTTTATCTAGTAACTCCATCCCTGATGAGCTTTGGTTTCTTAACTAGCAAACTTCACTCTGTTGAAAGGAAACATTTTTACTTCTATAGCAGCTGCCACCTGTACCCAAAAAACCCACATACTTCCCTCACATCGTGTTCAGTCTTCATTTTTAGTGAATTCACTAATTAGCGAAAAATGAAAGAGCACAACTCTTTAGCATGATCTTAATGAATCAGATCTCCCTCAGGAAGGACAGAAAAAATAATCAGTGAAAAAGACCAAAAAAAAAAAAAAGACCAAAATGCAAAGAAAAGTTTCAAAAAGGAAGACAAGATACAATTTCTGCAATGTTCCTCAGATAGATACATTGCTCAAAACCATGTTCAGTACCAAAGGGACTTAACCTAACAATTCTGAGCCTGGAGCATTCCCATCCCCTGTGTTTTAGACCTTTCCATGCTAATGGCAGCCACCCGGGCAGTCAAGGGGGTACTGAAGTCATCCAGGCCTGAATCCATGACAGTTAGATCACTTCACCTTACTGCTAATAGCTTTTCTTCCTGGGAGCTACCCAGTCACACAGCTGGAGGGAAAGAAGTTTCACAAGAATCCATAGCTGCCCTTTCATTCCAACTGAGAGAAAATGAGAATGGAGAGCTAATGCCCCCTCCCCCACAGGCTGGAGAAAACACATTGTAAGAGTTACTGCACCAGAATAAAGGAGTCTCAGCAAAGAAGTGGCCCTTGTAACTTGCTGCAGTGGCTTCTAAAAGCATCTGGGAAGGTCTTGGTGCACGCCTGGTTCCTGTCCCACTGGTGCTAAGACTAAAATGTCCTGGTGACTACAAAACAGGGACCCAAGTTTCTATCTGCTCCTATTTCAAAGTCTTCATAGAGAGCCCAGACAATCTACTTTCAAAAAGCCATGGTCAAGTTAAAGGTAAAGATACATGGCAATTCTCTCCACCTTCCCCTTTACAAGAGGTGGGTGGAGGGGAATAAAAGCAGGACAAAGGTCATTAGGAATAACAGGACTTATTAGTAACAAGTCCTGGACTCAGAAAAAGAGCGCGTGAGAAATAAATGCAATGGTACCTGTTGTGTTTTTATTTCTATGAAACCTCTTCTATTCTTTTAATGCCCTTCAACCTTTTGGTGGTGGCTCAGGTCTGAATGCAGGACTAGAATGCACTTCATGGAGGAAGAAAAGCAAACTTGTCTTCATTTGGTTACCATGGTTATGGCACTGTGTGTTACCAATCTAATGATTTGCATTGCAAACCATTTCTGGAAATAAGGGCAGTAGAACTTGATATTCAGGGCTGAGAGATTCACTTCACAGGAAATTCAACTGGAAAGTTCAGAGGGAACAAATCATAAACAGGCACACACCCAAACCCAGAAAGGGGGTGGAACTTGAATGGCCATTGGGGTCATTCTCATCTCAATGGAACTTCAGTGTCTGTGAAGTCTTTTAGTTGCAAGGTGAGAGAATTTCACATTAGGGAGGTAAATAAACACACAGTCAACTTCTTTTTTTCCTTTTCTTTTTTTAAGGGGTGGTAACAGGGGATTGAACTCAGAAGCACTCGACCACTGAGCCACATCCCCAGCCCTATTTTATATTTTGAGATGGGGTCTCACTGAGTTGCTTAGCATCTCATCTTTGCTGAGGCTGGCTTTGAATTCACAATCCTCCTGCCTCAGCCTCCCAAGCCTCTGGGATTACAGGTGTGCTCCACCACTCCCGATTTGTCAACTTCATTTCTTGAATTAAATTTCATAGTCACATTCAGCATACATTCTTATAAATGACATAATGCTAAGTACTACCTAAAAATAATTCTATTCTTGAGTCATGTGTCTCAACAATATTCTTTATTTTGATAAACTAGATTAACAGAGTTTGAAATGATGAAAAAAATCTATGTGCAATTCAAATTATATTTAACTTCAGACAAAGAGAAACCCCAATACATAGAAAAATGAGAATGAAAGTGTTAAGGTTGAAGAGCTGAGGAATGAGATGAAGAGGGCCTCATCAACTCTTTCCTCTCCCTCCTGACAGTTCATGAGGTTCCTTTGCAGGGCTGCCAGCAGGAGTGAGCAGGATTTGCATACCTTCCTCCTAGGCCTATATACTGGCCCTCAGCCTATTATGAGAGATCTCCTTTGCCCTGCCCCCACTCTATTCTCACCTTCTTCTTCATCTTCTTCTTCTTCTCCTTCTCCTTCTCCTTCTCCTTCTTCTTCTTCTTTATATTTTTGCTGTGAATGGAACCCAGGGCCTTGTGCAGGCCAGACAAGTGCTCTACCAAAGATCTAAACCCCAGTCCTTCCTTGTCTCTTTACACTTCTCCGTGCTTTCCCACTGGTAGCTAAAACTGTGCCCCTCTGGACCTCAGAAATATCTCAAGGTCCCAGACTACACAACAGCCTCCTTTACCTCTTGGGGCATCCACCCACCACTCAGTCCTGAGAAGATCACAACTTCATCATAGTACCCACCAGATGTGTTGACCTTGTAAAAAGGATAGTCGATAAAGCATAAATTTAGTTGAAATGTCATGTCCAGAAGTATAGTTGCAAAATGAAATCCTATTTTAACAGTTTTTATTCCAGAAGATTTTAATAGAATTGATCTTTTTGATAAAAAAGTGCATGTAATTGCACCCACATTCATACATGACCTTAACTGCAAATTTTTAAACTACACATTTATCTACACATGCATTTATCTACGTACCTTAGTTTTAGAGAGATTGTAGTACACAAATCATTAAAGTCTACATTAGAAATTAGGAGATCAGGGCCCTGTCTAAACCTAGTTCCTACTAGATTTATCTTGGAAAAGTTAGTTTCCTCTTCAGAGGCATAGTTAGTTCTGAAAAACTAAACTGTACATCACTGGGTTAAAACAAAAGTTTTGTTCATGAAAATGAATATGTTGGGGTACCACGTATATTTAACTCTCTTGAACAAAGGGCAATACATGGCCAAAGCACTGCCACTCTCAGAAAAAAATCTTCCAAATAGAATACTTCCCTTTCATGTCTATTCTCCAGCAGACAGAAGTGACAAAATGACAAAGAAATATTTAGAGTAAGGGAGGAACAAGTATTCCAAAAATGACAATATAGTTACTATTTTTTTTTCTTTTAAAGAAAAGTGTTCTGGGTTCTCATAGGGACAAAGCTTACCCTAGCTTTGAAGGTTTAGAAAAATTATCCTGGAAATTGTGGTTTCTAAACTTGGTCTTAAATAAGAATAAGACTCAGTCAAGGGAGTGAGGAAATGGGAAATAAACTAAATGAGAGAGGCAATCAAGTTTGTAGATTATATTTTCACTAAGTAAATCATCCTTATGACCTTGGTCCCTGGATCTGCATAGTAATTCTATACTAGGACAGCAAGGATGGGGAAGGTGAGACTCAGAAAAGCTAAGAAACATGTCAGTGTCACAAAAGGAATTGTTAACATATTAGGGCTAAGATCTCTGGAATCCCTGAATAACACTTCTACCACTAATAATGGACTGTCCTGTGGGCATGGTGGCCCATGCCTGTAATGCCAGCAACTCGGGAGGCTGGGGTAAAAGGACCACAAGTTTGAGGCCAGCCTTAGCAATTTGATGAGACCCTAAAGCAACTGAGTGAGAATCTGTATCAAACTTTAAGAAATGAAATGGCTGGGGATGTAACACAGTGGTAAAGGGCCCCTGGGTTCAATCCCCTATGCCAGGAAAACAAAGCCATACAGAAAAGGATTGTCACGAGACACCAGAATAAAGGAAAGGCCAGTTTTAATATCTTCTCCATTAACTGAGTTTACCCATCTGCGGTAGACTTCATGGTATGAGTTAGGAAGTGTATGCCCCATCCTCATGTTGAGTAGGGAAAAGGAAGGTAACCCACGGAGAGGGAATAGCATGTGCAAAAGAGAGCATGGCCCACCTGAAGAATGACAAGGATCTCAGTGTGGTCATTGCGGGACATATGAAGGGTCCGTAACAAGTAACGTAACTGACAGTTCCAGCAGTTCCAGAACATACCTAAGGGACTCTGCATTCCAGAAAGGGCTTGAACTTTATCCTGAAGGGAGTTGAAAGTGACATTATTAGACTTCTGTTCTAAAGAGGTCTTGTTTCAATGTGGAGAATGGAATGAATGGAAGCAACGAGACTAAACAGGTAGTTGGGTACCAGGTAAGATGTAGTGGTGATGGAAACCACGGATCAGACATCTAGAGAAGTGAGTTACTTTACAAGTATGTGGAAGGAAGTAGCAGAAGATCTTTCTGACTGACCTGTTATGTGGGGAAGGCAGTAGTCAAAGATTGTTCTCAGGTTTCCAACTCAAGGAAGTTGTCAGTACAATTCCATTTATCAAGCAGGGATTAGGGAAGGAGACATAAGTTTGTGGAAAGATTTAGAGAGTTTTGTTTTGAAATGTAAAGTTGGGGGTTCCCATAGAAACAAACACCAAGGGGAAGAATTAGAAGGCAGTGTAGATACAGGGTCTGGAATTCAGTACTGACATCTGAGCTGACCTGCATTTCCAACCACACAATGGCTTACCCTCCAAACCAAAGTGAACAGATGAGTTCACTATAGGAAGGAACTTGGAGTGAGAGGAAGTTCTAGATCCCAAAGGAGAATAAGATGAGGGGAAGGACTAAGTCTGTCAGAAGGAGAAACAGGACTATGAATCATCAAGAATGGAAACTTCTGATCCACATGAGAAGCCAAATTAGAGTCATCAGGTTTCTTATAAATCTATCATAGATTTAGTTGTATGGTTGAAATACCAAATGGGTTAAAACTACCAGAGAAAAGTAATCCATTTCTATGATAGCAATAAAGCTCATACAGAGAGCAGAAGATTGAGACTTGTGATTCATGTGCTCCCAAACCAGTATGTACATGAGAATCTCAGATCCTTTATAGTCAGTAGGCCTGGAATGTGATGATAAAATCCACATTTTGGTCAAGTTCTCTACGTAACTCTGATACAGAAAGCCCAAAATGCAGCACTTCAGAATCCTGGGTTCTGGTTAGTGGTTAGTGCATCCTTTCTCCAGTTTGAATTCTGACCAGTACTGATTCTAGGCATTGTTCTCTTACACACACTCTTTTGTTATTACACATTCAAAATATATGGTTATTAAGCTGGGAAGAGTCATGCTATGCTTCCCTCTTCTACCTAGGAAAGCTCTCCTACAAACATGATGCGGACAGTGCTGATAGTGTGGTTTTAGTGACATTGGGGTGGAAAAAGAGAATCAGGAGCTCCCCAGGAGCTCATCAGTCCCATATTCTTTACTCAGCCCAACAGAAGTGAAGTTTCCTTTCTTAAATGATTGTATCAACACAACTTCAAAGGTCTACTTATTTCTGTTTGCAAATGAGTCTTTCTCATATAGAAATTCTGTTCTTAACAGTGGTGAGAAAAATAAGAGAATGATAATGCCAATGACTACCAAGCTCTCCACACTGAAATTTTATAGCATATCTTACTCAATTCTCCCAAGAAATTTAGATGCTAGTTATTATTATCCCATTCTATAGGTGATGAAATTAAGCTTCACATATATTAAGCAATTTATCCTGAAGCATTGAATTAGTGTGACTGGGCTTATCTGCTCCTAAACCAGGTCTTTCTGACTCCCAAATTCGTGTCCAGAGCTAAAAAAAAAAGAACATTTCAATTGTTTGCACTTCCTGAATGATTATTTTAGGGAAAGAGACCATATTATTTCAGAGATATCAGAATCTTTCTTATTTTCCAATAATTCAAAATAAGAGAGAAGTAGAAGATTTAGCCCAGCTGTTCTGTGTCCATGAAACTAAACCAAAGAATTGGTTGTCATGTTGATGGAGTGTTTCCCAGTAGATCCAAAAGCCCTGGATAAAAGTAGAAAGCTGAAGGAAGGTTTTCTTCCCTTTCATTTTCAAGCCAAGAGACTCAAGCTCAATATGTTTTGAACATCCCCACTGAGCCAGAAACTTACTAGAAAACACAATCTCCATGTACAGTACAATTAAATGATGATTCAGACTGATTTATAGGTTAGCAAGCTACAAAAATAAACGAGAGGCAATTCTTTCCTAAGTAATCTTTAGTAGATAATAGGATAAATCCAGCTGCTAAATGCATATCATGAGATTCACTGCCCCCAAACAGCTCTATGTTCCACTAGATGGACTTTAAGATGGTTTTCATTTTAGGAAGACATTTAACAATGCTTATTATACGCTCCCCCTTAGAGTTAAGTTTGACACATCATGCATGCTCAACAAATATTTTGTATTTATTCTCACTGCAATAAACTCTGCTTGGTCAAGTCAATCTTTTTATAGTAAAGATCCAAATCAAATGCTGCCTTCACTAGGAAACCCTCATCTCTTCACTCATTCTTCTGTCTCAGGGCAGTTACCACACTGTGCCTGCTCTTAGACCATTGAGTTACACTGGAATAGTTATTGCCTCTCCAGGGGACCTTTGACAATGTCTAGAGACATTTTTGGTTATCACAATGGGATGGAGGATGCTATTGGTGTCTAGTGGCTGCAGGCCAAGGATGCTGCTGAACATGCTTTAACGTTCAGAGTAGCTACACACACACACACACACACACACTCACAGAGAGAGAGAGAGAGAGAGAGAGAGAGAGAGAGAGAGAGAGAGAGAGAGAGAAGGAAGGAGGGAGAGGGAGACATAATGTTTCTGAACCAAATGTCAAGAGTGTTAAGGCTGGGAAACACTGTATTAGATAAAGGAAAAGTATTCTTTATCTTCTGAGAGCCAGAAGGATTTATTACCTGCTCCAGCTCCAATAATCACTAACTTTGAGGCCACTGGACAGTCTCAGTTGAGTCTCAGTATTCTCATCATTACAGTGCAGAGACTTCTCCAAAGTTATTTTAAAGATCAATGCAATACTGCATGAGAAATTGCCTATAAAATCAATCCAATCATCATTCTATATATTGTGTTGGATTTATAATGATCAATGTAATAATGATAATTCTACAAGTAGTTTGGATACATAGCCCTAGAGCTTAAGACATTCTTTTTTTTGTAGAACGGAGATAAAGTCATAAACAGTTATAATGGTATGTAAAATAAACTATGATAATAAGGGATAGGTGAATAAAGTTTTTTAGAAGAGAGCCAATTCCAGATATATAAAAAATGTTTATGGGCTGGCTTATAACTGGCAACAAAAAATATTTCCTTTACTACCTTACTTTATTGATCCCCAAGGGGAACAATGTACATTCATATGACTTCGATTACCTACTCAACAGAACAGATGAAAGTCAATAAGGAAACTGAAATTGCTTTTTAACAACGAATATCTTAAATCTGGCCATATAGGAAAGCCACAAAATAGAGACATCACTCTGATCTTTAATCCCGAAATGGAATCGCTAGCCATGACTCAAAATATCTGCATGTGTGTGAATTCCTTGTTGCTGTAACTGAGGTATAAAATGCTTTCCAAATGCAAATGAATGCTCTGTGAAAGTTTTTTAGGACACTCCAGGCAGCTGGACAGTATTCTCATTTAGGAAAGAGATGATGCTCAATAATATGTGATAATTGGGACTGAGTTGACTTGACACAGTAATGTGTGCATGGACATTGATTTTGCCCCTTCCTTACCAAGCACCACATGTTTGGTTGAAAGGGACAGAACCAAATTTCCAAGGACATTCCATGGAAAACAGAGACGTGGACCCATCTGGCCTACACATTGTTTGGGGTACTCAACAATATCAGATCTTTGAATAGTTATCTCATTATTAATATACTTTCTGGACTTTCCCTTGTTGAATATACTTTCATGGGTCCCCAGACCTAGCATGTGCTCAGTATCACCAAAACTCATGGTTTTGGCTATTTTAATTGGGAGGTTCTTCAGTGATTCAAGAACAATCAACTTTATGATTCCAATTTATGTCAACAAACCTCACAAAATTGGTAAGAGAAAGCTCAGGTTTCTGATTCAGTCCCAAAGATGGATAGTTTACATGTTGCTATTCCACTCCATGAATAAATATAAAATTGAAGGCACCCAGGGTTCCTCATGGACCACTGTTGAACTCACTCTGGACCCAATCATCATTAGTTTTGTGATGAGTTATTTCAGGGCTGACATCAGGGCAGGTACGGTGTCTACAAAGTGCAAAGCACTGTTCTGGGTGTTTTGAAGGTATTATTTTATTTTAAATTTATATCAACCCTGTGAAGTAAGATGTCTCTATCCACAGTGCATATATAAACCAAACACCTAAGGTTAGATCCATTTCCTTATTCTGTATTGGTGGCAGAATTTGATACTTTTTTTTTTCTTTCAAACCCAGAGCCCCATGCATGCTAGGCAAGCATTCTAAAACTGAGATGCATCCCCAGCCCTGACACATATTTTAGTAACTACAGTACAGAATCCTTATTTTTCTACTATACCACATTCTTGGGAGAAGTTCATATACAGTTGAACTAACTCTGTATATACCCAGAAGTCGATGAACACTTAGTTATCATATTCTGATCTATGGAATGGAGTAATGGGTTCTTTCTTTTTTTCTTTTAACTTGATCAGAATTTGAAATTATGTTCTTGCTACCTTTCAAATGTCTGCCTACCAGCCTAGCATCATGGAAACATGTCTAGAAAGCAGGGGAAAAGTTTCAAAGCAGACATTCACAAAAGGTAAATTTCCAAAAAAGTCTAGTACTGGGTCAAAAGGATCCTTAGGGGAATGCACCTTCCCTAGCTTAAGTAATATGGGTGCTCTCCACACTGCAGAAGGCAGATATAAATAAAACTCCACTGCACCCCAAATGTGGCTTATTCTTTTCTGAGTATCTTCCACAAAGTTATTTAAACTTTGAAAGTAACATGTTCTCTCTAGGTAGGCAACAAACTCCAAAGAAAGAATATTTTTTTTTACATTGTGTCCCCAACAGGACCTCTGCACAAACATGCGGCATGCAGTGAGGATTCAATTACAGTAAATGCAGACCTTCATTCTGCAGCCTTAATGTACAAGAGGGTGAAGGATTTCAAGTGGGGATCAGTTATAGAAACAGGTCACAGAAACAGGACTAAGGGAGGGGACTCAGGAAAAGCACATCCATTGTCTTCACAGTCGAACAGTGGTTCTCAGGAAGAAAGAAGCAGTCTAACAGGTAGATGGAGTTAAACCCAACTGAAGGAGTGGGGAGATGTTGGATCAATATGAAAAAAAAAAACTTCCTGACATTCAAGAATGAGAAGAAGGAGGAGCTGGGGTTGTGGCTCAGCGGCAGAGTGCTCACCTTGCACATGCAAGCCCCAGGTCTCATCCTCAGCACCACATAAAAATAAATTAAAAAATAAAGGTATTGTGTACACCTACAACTAAAAAAATACTAAAAGGAAGGAAAAAAAGGGTGAAATAAATGAGGAATGCCTGGTTCCTGGAGATGTATGTATAGGACACCTGCTCACTCACACAAAAGGGAGGATGCATGAACTTGAAGAGAGGTCAGTAGAAACTTCCCAAACGAAAAATGCAAAAGAATGAAATGCAAAGCAATGTCCAAGTGAGACACATAATATTTAATTTAAATACTAGAAGTAAGAGACAACAGCACAGGAAAAAATATTTGAAGTAATAATAGCTGAGAAGTTTCCAAAATTAACACCAGACACCAGGCCACATATTTAGGAAGTTCAGAAAACACAAAGTTGAATAAATACCAGAAAACCACACATAGACCTCTTATACTCAAACAGAGAGATTTTTAAAGAAGGCAGAGTGAAGAGAGGGATTTATCTATAAAGGAGCAAGGAGAAGAAGAGTTATAGCAGACCTCTCACCAGATGCTATGTAAGCAAGAACAGAGTGAAGAGAAATATTTCAAGTATTGAACAAAAAAACCTCCACTAAATTGAAATTCTATATCCAGTGAATTCATCCATCACAAGTAAAGCAGAAATAAGACATTAACAGAAAAACAAAAATAGAATTTATTACCTGCAGAACTGTCCTGTAAGAATGCAAAAATATTTTTTTTTCAGGTAAAAGAAAACTAATATGAATCAAAAACTTGGATTTGAGCCAAGGAGAAATATTGGAGAGGGAATTAAAAAAGGAAAGTTAAACTCTTCAGTTTCTCTTATTTTTAATTGATCTAAAAAGTAACAGTTTAAAGTAATAATAACAATGCATTGGGTGACTGTTGTATATAGATAAGAGAAATGAATGACAGTATCAGAAAGGATGGGAGGAAAGATTGAGAATATTGCAGTATAAGGTAACTGTCCAACATGTGAAATGATATAGTGTTATTTAAAGGCAGATTTGTTTTAAAAATGTATATTGGGGCTGGGGCTGCAGGATAAAGACAGGCATTGCCTAATGATAAAAGGATCATTTCTCCAAGAAGATGTAACAATCCTTCACGTGCATGTACCTCACATCAGGCATCCAAATCTATGAGGTAGAAATCAATAAAAATTGAAAGGAGAAATAGAAACTATTGTAGCTGGATATTTAAACACCCATCTTTCAGTCATTGATATCCCAAGCAGGCAGAAAACCAGAGTACTAACGACTTGAAAAACACTATTAATGAACTTGATCTAACTGACATTTATAGAAAATCTCATCCAATTACAGGAGAAAGTATATTCTCAAACTCACATGAATCATTCATGAAGATAGACCATATTTTGGGCCATAAAATGCACAATATATTTACAAGAATAGAAATCACACAAAGTGAATTGTTATGCCACAATAGAATCAAATTAGAAATCTATAACAAAAGTACCAAAATATTTTAAGATTGAAAATATGCTTCTATTATTTCACACTTAGGGTTAACACAGCACCACTCTCCTTTGACTCCATCACCTCATGAGGAAGGACATAACTGCCTCTCAGTTACCTGGCAGAGAGGATGAGTCACTGGGAGAGAGAGGTGTGAACCTAACTGTCCCAAAGAACATGGGCAGGGTACAGAGCTACTCCATTCCACTCCAGTAAAGAGTACAGTGGAACCCAAACTGCACCTGGTTCCTTCTGGTTGAGTCAGAACCAAACATGAGGACATGCCATCCACTTAATTAGGACCAAGATGGGCAAACCAGGACAGGTCAGTCCAAAAGGGCAATTTACTCCTTATGTAGATTAGGTAACAAGCTAAGAATCTAAATCATGATCAGAAGAAACCAGGGTCATTTTTCGGAATAGGTTGGAGAATGTCATGTGTTGGGTTCAAAATGAGTTTTCAGCATGGAAGTCCTAATCAATGTGGGGTCCAAGATAGTTGTTGAAGAAATATCTGTTGCTATAGGACCCAGATCAGGCCAGATGTTAAAACAATCAGGAATAACTTGCATTAGGAATAATTATTGGGTAAATGCAGGACTATAGAGGGCAAAGTCTTAACCAAATAAATAAACCCACAAATAGCCATCTGTAAAACCAATCAGAAAGCATAAAAAGAAAAGGAAGTATAGATGGAGAAGACGATAGGCAGTGGAAAGGACGATGACAAAATGTATCAGAAAGTCTGCTTTAATGAAACAGGGCCCCACAGAATATAACCTAACCAGTCCCATCTATCTTTTTTTAAAGATTGTGTTTATTTATTTATTCTTTAAATATTGGTTAAGTTATTTACTTTTTAATTCTAAGTTGTTATATATGACAGCAGAATGCATTACAGATCATATTACACATATAGAGCACAATTTTTCATATCTCTGGTTGTATATAAAGTATATTCACACCATTTGTGTCTTCATTACTACCTAGGGTAATGACGTCCATCTCATTCCACCATCTTTCCTACCCCACTGCCCCCTCAATTGGGCCCCAGTGCTACCCAGCCACGCAGACCATAATTAGAATCATGTGCATGTCTTTCATGACATTAAACATGCGTTTATCTGGGACATGCACCAAGAAACCAGATTTCAGGATCAGCTAGTCAGTCAACAAGGCTGGGGGTCAAGTGTTGGTGACTCAGATACAGCTAAGTTTATGTTTTTGTGCACATTACATACTTGTGGTCAAGGATTCAAGGTTGTGAATGATCAGAGCTCTCTGGATTCTCTTTATAACTCAAAGGGACACCAAAATTTGGAAGTCCTCAGTTATCCTCCAAGAGTGAAGGCAATACCATATTGGAGAGGCCTTGTGTCTTGAACTATTTTCTTTGTCTTTGGTGTGGGCGAACAGGATGGGTGTGGGTAACATCAGTCATCAATGGCATTATTACCACCAGGGAGGTTTTATGCCTTAGTAGAGTTGAGTAATCTTTTGGCTTTTGTTTGCTTTCTCTTTGTGGTGTCATGGCCCTACTTGTTTTTGCGGGTCAGGCCACTGTCTACCTTAGAGGGCTATACACACCTCATTTCTTGCAGTTCTGCCACATTGCTCTATGAAGAGTGTTATCTTGTTCACTCTGCCACCAATAGTACATGAGATTCCATACTTAACTTATGAGTTCAAGAATTTTAGCTAATGGGGTTGAGAATCATATGCCAATGATCCTTTCATGACCCCTGTCTTTGAATTGTACCATCATCACCTTTTCCTATTTTTGCATTATGTTCGTTTTCATTTCTGGTTGATTCATCAGAGACCCTTGTATTTTCTAGATTAATCCCTTGTTGGTTTTTAAAGTTGTAAATATATTCTCCTAATCTGCCACCCATATGCTAATGCAATCTATAGAGCAGTTTATTGAACAGAACTCCTTAATTTAGATTTTGTCAAAATCAATTTTTGCAGTATGGTTTGTGATTTGGGATTCTTATCTGAGAAATACTTCCCTACACCAATGATTAAGAAAAAATAAATACATGTTTTCCCACATTTGATTTATAGTTTTACTTTTTATACACAGGTCTTTTGTACCACTGGAATTCACTCTTTCATATGACATCAAATCTGGACTCAAAGCCAAACCCAAAACACCAAAGGTTGAATGTCTTCACTGATATGTGGAAGCCAAACCACAGTAAGGGAGTTGGGGAGGGGAAGAATAGAAATTCGGTAATTAGACAAGTGGAATAAAGGGAAGGGAGGGGATAGAAATAGGAAAGACAGTGGAATGAATCTAACATAATTTTTCTATGTACATATATGAAAATACCTAAGCAAATCCCACCATTACATACACCCACAAGAATGGAGTCCTAAATAGAATGAGATGTATTCAATGCTCATATAATTTGATCAGAATAGATTCTTCTGTCCTGTGTAAATAAAAAGAACCAATAAAAAATAAAATAAAAATTTAAAAATATGGACTCAAACTTATGTTTTTATGCATATGATGAGCCAGTATTCTTGATAGCATTTACCAAAGAATCTATCAGTTCACTTATGTCCCCTTACTCCAGTTTGTGGTGTTATTTCTTTAAAACACCAAATCTCCTCCCCTCTGTAGAATCTGTTTTATTTGCGGACTGTGCGGACTACCAGTACACTATTAATAGTTACTGTAGCTTTAAAGGAAATCTTAATAAGAGGGAAGACAAGCCCTTTTTCTTTTCTCTCCAACAAAACAAAAAATCAAAAACTTGTCTGAAATATTATTCATACTTCAGATTTTACAGTGACTGTTGAAATATTCAGATTCCAACTGAAATTCTGTACTGGAGCTGCCTTTTATTTAACATCGCATTGGATTTATAGAATAGTTTTGGAATCATTACCATCTTTAAAAATTTCAGTTTTCTCATCAATAATTATATCTTAATTTATTCCAATATTTATGTTTGTTATCTGGTGAACATTTTTTTCCTCAATAAATATCTTGTGCTGCTGATTTTGAGGTTCAGCGGTAACAGCGCTGATAATAGTCTACCCAGAGTCATGGGAGAGAAGAAGAAATTTACATGGGTAAATCCCCTTCTCCCATAAAATTTCTCAGTCATGCTGTTTGTCCTTTGGTTGTCCAGGAGTGTCTTGTGTTTCATGTAAGTTGCTGGAGTCAGCCTTTGTCTTCCTTTGTCATCTGAGTAGTTTTACAGTTGGGCTTTGGAAAAGGAATTGAATTAGTCAGTTTTCCATAATGATTTAAAAAAAAATCTCAGAAAATTCACTTACAATCAGAAAAGATTGATTTTTGCTCATGGTCTTAGAGTTTCCACTCCACGATCAGGTGGAACTAGTGCTTTTAGGTCTGGAGTAGTTCTACTCCCACATGTAATGGCAGGCAGCATAGGGCAGAATACAAGTGCTCACCTCATGCCCAAGCAATGAAAGAGAAGACGACACTAGGGGGCCCAGAGACCCCTTCAAGGGTATAAATTTCCAATGACTATGAACTTCCCACTAGCCCCTCCTTAAAGATTTTACTACCTCCTAATATAACTTCACTGGGGACCTTCAACACATGGATCCAGACTATAGCAAGAAACCAAAAGACATGTAAGTTTTCCATCCTTTATATGTTTTTATGAGGACTAAATAACTATATAAAAACAGCTGTAGAATAGCATGTCATGAGTACGTGTATCACTTCTAGTATTATATAATTATCACTAATTATGTAATGATTAATACATATTAAGTCTCTTCTGGATTTGAGACTGTGTGTTGAATGAAAAGCTACTAAATATATATATATATATATATATTCCACATGGACCTTGCTTGATAGATGACATAAACCATTGAGTACTTTCCATGTGTACAGTTAGGGGGGAACTTAACTACTTTGTACAGAGAGGATGATCATGAAGCCTCAGAGAAGGAATGGTTTCTAAAAACTTTGTGCGTTTGCCAACATCTCTTACTCAGTTTTGCATAGACATGCTGGATGGCCATGAACATCAGACTTATGGAAATACAGGGCCAGGACAGTGGTCAGAGAGCCTACTGGAACCCCGAAGTGATGCTGAAGCTGAGGCTGAGGACAGCACTGTGCTATGGGGGAGGGGCATTAAGTTGGAGATAAGGAGTTTGGAACATAGTGGGAACTCCAACAACATGTACCCTATTATTTGTTCTAGACTTACAAACTGGGCCAGCTACTTGGTAGCTCTATGACATTGATCAGCTACCATTTTTTGTCCTTGGCTTCCTTATCTGCCAAATGGGAGTAATAATATCATACTACCTAATTCAGAGAGTGTTTTTGAGATGCAAAAGAATGAATGAATATTCATTTGCTTTGTAAATAAATGCAAATGTATAGTATTGACTGCTGATCCCCTGCATTAGATTTTGTTGTGGAAAGGAAACCCATGATAAGTGTGTTTTAGGAAATAATGGTGATCCGGATTTAAATCCTGATCATGCATAAATGGATCTTGTATGTCATTTTTCAATTGCAGACCAGTGGGCCTGAGTTCATATTTCTTCTTCAGGGATAAAAATCAGTGCTCTAACTTTAACAACCTCTAGACTGTTACCCTTCACCACCCACCAAAGGAATTTTTGACTACCCTGAGTTAATCACAGAAGTCTAATTTCCTTCTTCTGCAGCCAAATATTTTAGGCCATTGGCCAAATACTGTGGTTAAAGAATGGCACAGGTGGAATTCAGCTATGATGTTGTTATTCCATTATAGTGAGGTAGGGAGCAGCCTTTCGCCAATGATAAAATGCATTACGTTTCCACTAAAGAAAAAAAGAAATGTGAACCCAGTTCTAAAAAGAGGCCACCCAGAGCTTTCATTATTGTAGAATTTTATTTGTGAAAGGTTTTTCCATATGCAATAGTCCTTTCCTTGTCTCTCCAAAGGGAATGAATCTACAAGCTTTGCTTCAGTTTAGCAATGTTGCATAAGCTATGTCTTTATAACTTAAGAGTCATGCAATACTCTGCAAACATCTTCCTGTTGAAAGAGCAGAACCTGAATTAAACATTTCTTTTCCCAGTGGAAAGGTAGGCATTGAGACATTATCAAATTACTTTCTCTCTTGTGGTTGTTTTAGGAAGACAAGCGTTGACAGCCTTGGGGGTTCCATGGAAGCAGAGCTGAAGGCCCAGAGCCGACCAAGGGAACACGGTGCTCAGGAACATGAGAGCAGGACAGCAAAGGCTTTTGGACTTTTAGTCCCTGGAAATTTGATCCCCTTAATCTCACTCCCTCTCCACTCCCCAGATTTCTCCCGGGATGTTAGCCATGGAAACATCAGTCTTCCCAACCACAATACTTTGTGTTTGTAACAATCTTGTCCAAGGCCATCCAAGCAATAGGTGGGGAAGTGGGAGTACAAACACAGGTTTCAAAGCTAATAGACTTTCCATGATGTCGTGATGCTAGGTGCTTCAGCTCACACACGTCCACCCACAAAGTTTCCTTTGCTTTAACTCTGTAAAGCCCAGACCAAGATAACCATGTATTAGTCAATATCCACACAAAAACAATACCACTATGTGTAAAGAGGCAGAATGTTTAAAATAAAGAAGTATCTGGAAAAATGCATGCATGGCAATCATATGCCTTCCTCTTAGGCTCCAATAGTTTCAATCAATGTTTACTAAATGTCTGTGTTACTCAGGCTGCGTTGAAATAAATAAATCAGAGCCAGTCCTACTAATTTTCCACTTTCTGCTTTAGGAGCTCCAGCACCTGTCTTACCAAGACCTGGAGCCAGAAACAAAACCTGCACTACAATTAGAACCCAACTTAAAATATTATATTCATCACACAAATCACTAAATATTGTGCTTCATCAAATTCTAGAACTTTTGGTGCTGTGGACACACCAGCATCATACTTAAGAGCAGTTTAAGAATCAAATACAACTGGCTGTTTTGAAAAACCCTGAGGACTTTTTCTAGTAGACCTGTAAAAAACCATGGACCATACACAAAGACCACAGCTAATGGGCACCTGGACCATAGGAAAGGCACAGCCATCTTTTAACCACTGGGTCTGAGCATAGCAAAGGGGACCTCTGTGGTACTGCAAGTCCCACTGTGATCCACACCACAGGCCTTGGGTAAGAACCACCAGTCAGGGCCTGAACTTCTGGGAATGCTCCACAGTCCTCAAAACACTGGTTTCCCAACTTCAGCAAAGAACAGTGAGCCTTCAGATACCTTTGTTAAAAACAGGCCAAGTAAATTGGGTGAAAGCGGCTTGGTTCCCAGACTTCCTTTCCTAGTGACTCCCTGTGTTCATAGGACAGGTGGCAAGTGAGTGAGTAGGTGCTCAATTTGACAAATGTTTACTTTTGGATTGTTGGGAGCCAAATTTCTTCCAGGTTTATAAAATATTTTATGTGTATTACAAAAGCAATTTGATCTGAAGGGTGAGGCACCACTTGGTAATAAGGGCCACTAAGGAGAACTAATCCAGCCTCTAAATTTCACAAGTGACCTCTCCCTCACCTTGAAATGTGACATTATTTCCCATACCTCTGAGATGAAAACAGACAGAGGAAAAAGAAACAGGCTCTTCTAGAGACTTCTACTATCGACTGCCTAATTTGAAAACCAAAATCCAAAATCTCACCTGGTTTATTTGGAAATTATACTTTTCATCTACTGATGCTTTTGAAGACTAACCTTTTGTCATCAAATGCTAAATATTATTGCATGTATATCAGAAACCAAGTTGCTGAGGGTTGCACCACTACTTCTCTGGAATTTTTGAGACTGTGTGTAAATTAACATATAATTGATTTTTTGTACATTATTAGGTTATGAGGATGTAAATTTCATATATGTTTTTAAAATCTGCTGTATGAATTAAATTATTTATACCACTTATAATCTTACTTATAATTATACACAATTGTCCTTCACTATCCACAGGGGATTGATTAAAGACCTCTCTCATTGATATCAAAATTCACAGATGCTCATGCCCCTCATATAAAATGGGATAGTATGTCTGGCATGGTGGCACACACCTGTAATCTCAGCAACTTGGGAGTCTGAGGCAGGAGGATCACAAATTCAAGTCCATCCTCAGCAACTTATTGAGGCCCTAAGCAACTTAGTGAGACCCTGTATCAAAATAAAAAATAAAAAGAGCTGGGGATGTCTCTCAGTGGGTAAGCATCCCTGGGTTCAATTTCCAGCACCAAAAAAAAAGAGAGAGAGACAGAGAGAAAAATCATAGTATTCACATATAAACTATGCACAGCCTTCTATACACTTTAAAACAATTCTAGATGGCTTATAATGTAATGTAAATGCTAAATAGTTGTGTTCAGTGTGTAAATTTTTTCCAAACATTTTCCATCCTTTATTTGTTGAATCCACAGATATGAAGGATCACTATATATACACACACAACTCTTTCTATTCCTGATACTTCAGACCAGACTTGTAGATTTTTTTCCCCCATACAGACAGTCAGCTTTCACTAATTGGGTGCTCTTTAGCTAAGGTTATCCTCAGATCTCACAGGGGTTTTGATTTGTTTTGTTTTTGTGGCACTGGGGATTGAACCCTCATATATACTGGGCAAATGTTCTACCACTGAGGAGCTACACTCCCAGCCCTTTTTAAAAATTACTTTTATTTTGAAGTAGGGTTTCTCTACGTTGCCCAGGTGGCCTTAAACTGGCAATCTTCCTGCCTCAGCCTGCAGAGTAACAGGGATTATAGACAGTCTTAAAACTACTCCCACTTTAGGTGAGGGTCACGAATCCAAGCTTCCCACACCTCTGACCTACTGGCCCAAAACTGGAGGACCCCATTGTTAGGTAGTAGCTAGCAATGAGCAGCGAAATGCATGGCAAGGTCAAAGTGTCCTTCAAATTACTTTAAGACCTTCTTTAAACTAGTTTTAAAGTGAAGGGTGGTAGTTAATAGAAAATAAACAGAAGCAAAGGAGCTAACGGGAAAATACATTAAAAGAAAGGATTAATGGGACTAACTCTTGATAGGGTCCATTGATGTTGATGTGAAGTTAGGAATTATGGCTGTGGGTGTCTCGGTTTGTCTGGGAAGGGAGATTCCTTTAGTAGCCAGGGGCACTAATGTAACTTCTGATCAGTTACTGACACCAGTGTCCATATTAACATGGGATTCACTTGTAGATGAAGCCCCCCTAAATAGGAAGGCCACCATGACAGTTCTGGAGAGGACAAACTAAGTTTAAAGACCCCACCTCCTGACATGAAGGAGGAGTTGAACAGCTGATTGGCAAAGAGTGCAGCAGGTGGCCCCCAGGTCTCCTGGTAAACATCGAACAGTAATAAACTTGGAGACAGCATTGTCTCCTTGTCATTCTCTGCTCAGTGATGGCCCACTCTCTCTCCTGAACTCTCTGCTTGAGCCTCACTCTGCTCTTACTTTAACTTTCACCTCACTTTCTCTTTACTTTCACTTACAATAAAGTTTTCTTGCATGACTTCTTGTGTCTGACTTTAAATTTTCTTTCATTGGAACACAAGAACCGCGATTTGGACTTTCAGCTCCCTGCTTTCAGGTGACACCACGACCTTTTCTCAGGCTTGATATTTTGCTCTAACTGGTCACAGAACTCAGGAAAGAGAGTTTACTTACTGTAAGTGTTTTGCTATAAAGACTCAGTAGCAGCACCTGCACAGGATCAGGTCTTGGGGAGGGGCACAGAGCTTCCATGAACTCCCCAAATGCTCCTTGGAGGTATTCACCATCCTGGAAGCTCTAGGAGCCCTGTTGTTTATGGACTTTGTGGAGGTTCTGTTACATAGGCATGATTAATTGCGGCATTGGCCACTGGTGACTAACCCAATGCCCAACTCCTCATTAGCTTAAGTTCAGATATGGAGCGAAAGGGGGCTTATTATGAATGACAAAGAGTGTCCTCTCACCTCTATCACTCAGGAAATACTTAGGGTTTTAGAAGCTCTTAGAAATAGAAACTAAGATCAAACATTTATTTCTGATTACATCACAATATGGTGTGTGTTTATGTGTGTGCGAGTATGTGTGCACATGTGCACATGTTTGATGGCCCTGAAGCTCAATGCTCACAAGCCAGTTCTTAGAAAAAGGAAATCTGTTTTATTCAGGGGCCAGCACCCTGGAAGATGAAAGGGGCTAAACGATCTTCAAAGCTCCAGCTTAGGGAACTTGGGGTGCAAAAGGCTTTTATAGGGAGGGAAAGAAAAAGCAGGTGGGCAATTGACAGTGCTGACCAGAGTCTTCCTCACCTAGGGTTGCATCTCCTTTTTTCTTCTTCTTCTTTGGTTGGAATATCCAATGGTCCTCAACCTCTTGGGGTTGTTCTTTTAGTTATTTAGACAGATTTTATTCCTTTTCTGCAAGCTAACCCTTACAGCAGTTTACATGTTTTGCATTAGTTGATGCCCACAACCAAAGAATAAGGAATCCAGGGTCACCAGTTGTTCTGAATTCTGTCAATCTAAAGAAAGACTATGTATCAGTTAACATCTTAATCATTTAGATGAAGATTCTCTTTAGAATTTAGAATGCCAGGCAAAGGGAGGGGAAGCCATTTGCAAAGGACATGGCCACTGCTGCATATATTCATTATGCATATGCTCTGACAAAGGATTATTGAATGGGACAGCCGGTACCCAGTGCACTTTTTTTATAGTGTGACCTCTTCATTCTTGAGCTCCTAACTTTGGTTCAACTCTTGGCCCATTAGCATGAACATTCAAATAATTTTATCCGGAAAGGTAGAAGCATTTCTGGTGTGTTTTCTGAGCTTCTATTTATAAGAAAATGCATTTCTATGGCCTTATTACAATCAACTGAGCCTAGAATTCTTGGGTCTGAAACTTTGTTAAAAGAGGAAAAACACTACTTTTTTGTCTGCTGGCATTTCGGGTTATAAATGAGAAATGGAGCTAAATTGATGTTTGTTTCTTTGCAGAAAACCTGTTTTTCCTATTTGGATCATAATTGATTTTTATCATTATCCTAGTTGTCTTAATCCAAATGTCTAGATGTATGTCTCCTTTCTTCGACTATGCATGGATTATGCAGAAAGTGTTCTTTTAGTATAGTTTTGATTATAACAGCCTTTTCTGCCTTGCCCAGGGTTTCCTTTAGAAACAATAAGTATTTGTAAATTGGTCATTATGTTAGTCCTTTATTGCCTTGTTTCCCCTCATTTTTTTGTCCTTTTTTTTTGCAAATTTTCTCTGCATTCTGAAAAAAAATATACGATTTTTTCTTTGTGTCACTGATCAATTTTTTAAATATATTATTTCTATTCTCCTCTGATATAAACTTAAATAATGCTATTATCATCCATTAAGAATCCTTGTCCTGGGGGCTGGGGTTGTGGCTTAGCAATAGAGTGCTCACCTAGCATGTGCGAGTCACTGGGTTCGAGCCTCAGCACCACATAAAAATAAATAAATAAAATAAAGGTATTGTGTCCAACTACAACTAAAAAAGAATTATTTATAAAAAATAAAAGAGTCCTTTTCCTGTGCTTCCTCAGACCTTTGCACGGTTGCCAGGGTACCTAAACACTTCACATGCTGAGCATTTGTATGAAAACATTGAAAGAAAACATTACTAAAACAGAGGGCCTGATAAAAAGGAACAGTGCTTAGCATTACTGTGTTAATGGGTTTCCCAGATTAACATCTACATGCCAGCAGGCCCTCTGCAGAGAGCAGTGGCTAGGAGAAAATGTGGGTAGGATCACCATTACTGGGAAGGTTTGAATTCCTGTTCTATGACCTTCTGGGTGGGGGTAGGGTGACACCCTTCTTCCCCATATGCCAAAGTAGTTCCTGGTTTTAATATCGAAAGTCCTGCATTTTACGAGATTTTCAAGTCAGGCAGTAGGGACTCTTCCAAGACAACTTATTCTAATTTCCCAGGCTCTGATGGTAGTATTATCTCTCTTTGAATGAATATAGACTGCCAACACTGCCCATTTTGCCATACAACAGTTCAACTGTGTGAACGCTTCAAATAGCCTTGATCTGTCTTAAAACCCAAACCAATACACTCCCATCTCTCTGGCTTCTATTTTAAATAATAATTCACCACAAAACCATTCCTCTTTACTTGCCATTCCTTTTGCATGGTACCACTAGGGACCTCTGCCCTTCTTTTGTTTCAAATACAGCTGATGCCACAGTATTGGATTTGATTAACTACAATGTCCACTTGGCTGCTTGATTAACTGCAAAGTCTACTTGCCCTCCTGGGCAGCAAGGACTTCCCGTTGTCATCACAGAATGCAGCCTGGCTGTTTATGCTCACATCAGCACTGAGGTCCGCTTCCCTTGGGGATGCAGTAGCAGTTTACTGCAGTGGATCAGGAACAGCAGGAGGAGACCCATCCATTCTCTGCTTCAACTGGGTCCCCATGGCCCATATCAAAAGGAGCCATAGGATCTGTATTTCAGCCTTAGAGAGAAAGCTGAAAAGTGCAGGCAGGGAATGGGAGAGCCATGCTAAGGATCAGGAATATTCTCTCTTTCCTGTGTGGAAGGTATAGACTTGAGGATAGTTCTAGACACATTCTCTATGAGGACAAAGGTGAATACTTTTTTCCCTTCCTGTCCTCTTTTGGTTTACAATCAGACAGCTCTGTGGAATCAAGAACTTATTATATCAAGCCTCTTTGCTACCCCTCATGTCTCCTCATTTTACAGACAGTGGGTGGGCAAACTATAGAGGTTGCGCCAAGTGAGCAAAATAAAGTTAAGCAAACTAACTGGGCAATCTCAAGCACTAGTGACAAAGATCAGACTCAAGTTTTACACTTTGCTCATGGTGAAAGTTGGGGAAAGTTAGCTATCTTCTCTTAATCACTGCTTTCTCTTTTTTAAAGTGGAGGTGATGGTGCTACCCCTGTACAAGGTGGCAGTGAGGATGAAATATGGCAATCCATGAAAAGCACAGTGACCACAATGAAAGGGCAGAAAACTTTATCCTTAAGTTCTCCAAGACGCTCAAGTGAAACTTGGATTCTCTTTTCCTTCCACTTGTGGGCTCCAACTTCTTTCCACATTTTAAAGCTCAAGAGCATTTATAAAAGGTCATAGGCAGCCAGGTGTGGTGGTGCACACCTGTAATCCCAGCAGCTCTGGAGGATGAGGCAGGAGGATCATGAGTTCAAAGCTAGCCTCAGCAACTAGTGAGGCCCTAAGCAATTCAGTGAGAACATTTCTCTGAATAAAATACAAAATAGGACTGGGGATGTGGCTCAGTGGTTGAGTGGCCCTGATGGCTGATATTGAACAAACAAAGGCAGACCCAAGACTGATGAGCAGAACCAGCTTAGTATTAAGACAAAAGTAACCGGCTATCACCTGTCTCCGTCAGAGAGCAGGGCAGAGAGCTCCTGCTTGGCCTGGGCTTGCCAAGCTCCTTGTAGCTCAGAAGCAGCTATTATGTAAATACTTCATTGATGTAGTATTTGCACTCTCTCCAGTTTTACAAAGATGATGTGAAGGTAGGTGTATAAGGAGAGCTGGTGCCTCCTGTACAGCAAACACTTCCACACTCACTGAAATGTTTACTTCTCAGAATGTACCTGGGAGGTTTGTGTTAATAATTCCACTCAAAAAAAGAAAAAATGGTGACTCAAGAGAAGTGACTTATCTAAAATCAAAAGCAAATGTGTACCAGGGTTAGGCCTTAAACTTAAGCATGAATCCAAACTCCCAAGCCTTCGTGACTTGACAAGCTGCCTGATCAACTAACAGATGCTACGTGAACCCATGCCAGTTGCCAGGCGAGAATTTTCAGGCCTTCCAACCACGGATTTTCCTTCTCAGTGACAGTCTTGCCTGGAGTGTTGCTCTTTTTTTTCAGTGACATGGATACAAGACCGGTTCTGGGGGACCAGCTTTGAGAACAGGCCCCATTTACCCACAGGACAACGCACCTAACCTCCTTGGGCCTTGACTTCCTTATTTAAGAGACTAGAAAATAACATTTCTCTCATAGGATAGTGTCAGGATTAAGAGCTGACAACTACACAAATACTTTCAATCCCTATAGCACTTTAGACAGTGTTAAGGATCATAGCATCGTTTCCAGTGCTGTGCCTCCTCCAAGAGTTGGGAGGGGGCAGTAGTTTCTATGCAAAAGGAAGTTCTCTCCTGGAGCCCAAATGATAAGGACTATTAGAGGAAGTGGCAGAGTCCTGACTTCACCAGATGCAAATAGAAAATCCAAGTGGCCTGGGTTCTTCCTTATGCTTTATTGTGGAAGAGCTATCCCACCTGCATTGTGCAAAGAACAATAAGGAAACAGAGTCCTTGAGGAAATGCCATCAAGAGAACTGCCTCAGTGGCATGGGCACCTGGAGTTTGTTGCAGTCTAAGTTCTTTAGAATGGGAAAGTTTGAGGATTCTGCCAGGGCTCAGGGGCAAAGGTCATTCCTGCCAACATAGTTGTAGCTCAGGTGTTGATCTGATGACTTTGTCTCTCTTCCTTAATGACCGTGCCATCATTCTACATTCCACACCATTTAACAAACATTTGTTATATACTAGGCTCTAGAGTTAGGGGAAGTGAATAAAAATCACAGGTTTCATGCCTCATGAAATGTACCTTCTAGCAGGGGAGACAAACATGCAGCCCAGCAAAGAAATGGTAAGATAATTTCAGGTGGTAATTAAGATTCACAAAGAAAATACATGACTGTGGAGTTGTATCCAGCAAAGGGCTGGTCAAAGGTCCTTTAGATGAAGGAGTTGGGAAAGACATTCTGAGGAGGGGAGAATGAAGCAATTAGAAGGAACCAATGCTGGGCGTGGTGGCACATACCTGTAATCCTTGCGGCTCAGGAGGTTGAGGCAGGAGGATCACAAGTTCAAAACCAGCCTCAGCAATGGCGAGGTGCTAAGCAATTCAGTGAGAACCTGTCTCTAAATGAAATACAAAATAGGGATTGGGAATGTGATTCAGTGGTTGAGTGACATTGAGTTTAAGAGACTAAAAAATAACGTTTTAACAACCCTGGTACCCCCCCCACATACACACACACACAAAAGGAAGGAACCAGCCAGGTGAACTGGTCATTCTCCCTTTATCCCCATGCATGCTCTACTCTAATCTTATTCTGAAACAGCATCACCAAGAATCCCTAATCCGATGGTTTCCCATGAGATTTGGCCAATGGGAGACACAATGGCAGGCAGAGGAAGAGATTGGGGAATTGATTCTCCTACTCTTTCCTTACTTAGGGTCTGAGCCTTGGTCAGCTACCATGGGTGAAGGGCTCTTCCATGACCCCAGCTCTTCTGGGCACCAGGAACTTATCTCCTCCCATCCTTCCCCCTCAGTCAGTCCCTATGGCCATAGAGGTAGTAATGGCTTCTCACTATTGCTACTCTCTAGGTTTCTTACACTTCCTAATTGTTCCCTTGGCCCTACCACATACCTATCCCTTTATTAGAGTTACTCCATTAAAAAATAAGGAGTGAATTATGCTTCTTGCTAGGATAGCCACATGTAACTTCTAAAGGTGCAGCTTCAAGCCATTCCTGGCAGAGAGAACATCAATCTTACGTGGATCAACTAAAAACAATGGTAACTTACCTTCGTGAGATTATTATCATAAAGCAGGAAGCATTTTAAACATATATTATTCCATTTAAATATTGTGATGACACAGTTTGTGCAGGAATTATTCTCCTTTTATAATCTAGGGACCTGAGGCTCTGAGAAATAAAATGAGTTATCAAAAGTTGATATGGGCAGGTGACACTAGAGCTCAAACCTAAAGTCAAGCTTCTTGCTCCCAGTCCAGGCTTCTTCCCCTACTAAGTGAAGTCAGGTGGTAAAGAGATTTGGGGAACATTATTTTGGAATTTATCAGTTTTAGTAGTAGCTCTCAGATTCTGTCATATTTAGCGACTCTCCAACCATAGCCTCAAGTTCAGACATAGCCACAGGGACCTTCAGAAGCACAGGAATTCCTCTCAAGGTCAAGGGTAGCCAAGCCACTTATCAAAGCATTATGGGGACAGCCATGTGATTAAGCTTCTGGAGCTGACACTGTTTCAGAGGATATGCATTTATAACTTCCTCAAAGTGTATTTTTCTTCTAATATATGTATGTCATCATGAGCAACCTCTTTTAAAGGTACTAGAGAACCTAGATATTTACAAGGATCATTTGATAAAAAAATATTAATTGACATCTTGAAATTCAAATAACTAGTATATGGTCAAAGCATTTCGAAGTTGAGATTTTGATACAAATGGCTTTCGTAAACTGGAGCCTACCTCCATAGTTATAAGACTGTCTTTATCAGCCATATCATTCTAGGATTAACAGTAAGAATTTCTTCCCCAAAGTGGAATCAGCCCCAGAAAATCCAATTTCTAGCAGTATTTCATTCCTTTCCACACCCCCACCAGCCATCCTCCTCATTAACTTATCATTTGCAGTTTAAAATATCTACATGCACCTCTCCAATATTCCAATAGTTAGTCCTCTGGGGGGTTTACAAGCCAGATTGAACATCTGGATTTTGCAGCGAATCCTAAAGGTCACCAGATTCAGTGTGGTAGAAGGAGATGGATAGATGGGCACAAGACAACACGCAGCCACGGAGACAAACGGCTCCTGCTGGCCCAGGCCAGCCTCTGAAAACTCAGACGCATCAGACCACATGGGTATCTGCTGAAGGATGAATTGTTATATGGCTTTGGAAAAAGTCAGTGTTTCTTTTTCTTTCACTCCCACTTGGCATTTTGGAACCTGCTATCAGGATTCACACCGATTTTTGGCTTGAATTCTAGGGCTTTTTTTTCCTACTACAGTTGAGCTTAAAGAAAAATAGCACCAAGAAATTGTTAAGAAGAAAAGAAATCATGCTCCAGATGGTTTTAAAGAAATTTAACCTGACCCAATGCCGCCCCAAAAGGTCTTTCATTTATAAAGCATTGGTCTTGAAAGCAACTTTCATTTGGTCTTGAAAGCAACAACTGAAAAACTGCTTTACACGTTCCTAAGGCAGCACCTTAGCATGTGTGGGGGCACATGTGCATTTGTATACCGATGAAGAGGTGATGCATTTGTTCTTAGAGATGACACAGAATCTGACTGATGATTTTCCAGTTCCTTCACTTTTGCTCTGATGAAGGACATCTCAAAAAATGAGAGATGGCAAAATTTGATGTCCCAATGGTCTAAAGGTTCTGATACACCTGCTTTGAGAAACATGGTTTTTCCTTCACCATGTTAAATTGTTGAGGGAGATGAAGTCCCAGGCAATGGGGGAATATGAAAAAGACAGACTCTGCCAGCAGTGAGGAGCCTGGGAAGCTGCACTTGTAATGTAATTTTAGTTACAGGTTACACAAAACCTGAACTCAGATGAACTTAAGCAAAGAAAGAAGTACCAGGGATTTCTGAGAGTGCTCTTGGGCAATGTACAGATGCAGGGACCAGGACAGTGTGCAAGGGCAGGGGACCAAGACCTATGCCTCAACATCATCAATGGCTTTCATCCACCTTGCCTTGGCATGAACCTGCCTAGTTTTACTTCATTATGTCCTGGAGCACACACATTTTCCCTGTGAGGTAGGGAATGTGGCCACAGGCAATTTGAATTCAAATCACATAAGAATCTAACCTTTTCTTTTTGTTCCAGTTAGAATAAACCTCGGGGAAGTAATCAGCTTGGGTTCAGCTTGGGTCCCAATATTGTCCCTTGACCCATCACTGATTCCAAGCTGACTGTGACATCCCAGTCTGGGTTTCCCTGGAAGAGAAGATCAGTGTGGAAAAAATGAGAGAGTGTGAGCATAAGCAGTCCTGAAGGACAGTGGTGCAAGTTTGAAGGTTAAAAACAGTCTACTGCGGCAACGAGAGGAGGCTTAACTGGATGAGCTGACTCACACTAATTCCACTAAATACGTCAAACAATGTGTAATTCAAAGATGTAACAGAAGACAGTCTTCTCATTGCACTTTAAATGAGTGCAAGTGGACTGTAGAAGTTACATAATGTGGTAAGCCACCGTGCCAACCTTGTACCCATGTGTCACCCTCTGTCTAGGACACTACTCTCCCTTGGGTCCTGGAGCCTAGCAGGCTCCTCCACCTCCAAAGGTTTAATGTAGCTCCTTCATTGTGTCTCCACAGTTCCCCTTTGTTACTTGCATGTCTAAGTCCTTGTCATCCCTCAGAGCTGTGGTCCTCAGGCGTCACTGAGCACCCTACTTAAGTAAGCCTCAGTCTCTTATTCTTTATCACTTTGTTTAGTTTTTACGGTACTTACCAGTTTGTAATTGATATATTTGTTTGCTTAATAGTTCATTCTGGCCTCTCTGATAGACTGTAAGCTTTTCAAGGGTTGGTACAATGTCAGAGTCATTCATTACTACTCCAAACACCTGTGAATGTCCCTCTCCCACTGAGAGGCTCAATAAGTGTTGAATGAATGGATAAATAGATGGACACATTGTCCAGATGAATGCAGTAGCAAACAAAGAACAAAAGGAAAAATGAAAACCAACCTAAAAAGTAGTGAGAGGGTTGCAGAGTAGAGGGGCAGAGGGTGGAGGGTGGTGGTGGTGGGCGGGTAAGGGCTGCTACACAACCCTCATAGGACTACTGAGATCCCAGCACCAGGGAGCACTGTTTCCATAGAATACAACGATCCTGGGCTCCTTGGAGTTGGTATTGTCTAGCCCACATCCTCCCACAGTGTGGCACATCTCAGTGTCTCAGGAACAAATGAATCAATCCCAGAAAACCACAGGGCTTTTGGTATGCCTCAAACTTCAGAGAAGTACTTCTTAAACCATCTGTGAGGAGGGAGCATTGTTACAAAATTATTTCCAATTCATTGCTCACCAAAACATTCATAAACCACAATATTTTAAAAAATGCAATGAAAGGAAATAACTAAAGATATACCAAATAAAAGGTCATGTTTGGAAATAGATTGAACACACATAAAATCAATGTGCAATTAGTACGTATGAAAACAAAAACCTTTTGAACTTCTGTATATTGCAGATCAATAAGAGTTTAGAGATAGACACTGGTTCGTGAGCCAAAGGTGGTGTCTGTGTTTTAGGGAGAAGTCAAGTCAGAGTGAAGGACCTGGCACTAGACTGGGCTTGACCATACCCTTTCATTGAGTCTTCCCGGTAATCCTGTGAGGAGGGCCTGGTGAAGTGAGAGAGGCAGGATGGTAGGAGCAGAGTCAGTTACTGGCTTTATTTACAATCTTAAAACTTTTTTTTTATCATGGATTTTTTTAAAAAATTAACTTTAGTTTTACAAAAACAGCATATTAAGATTTTTTATTGATCATTTAGTTTTTTAATACCCTCTTAACTTTTGTGTCCAAGGTAAATCCCTCCCTTTCCCTAATCCAAGCCCGGTGTGGAAAAACATAAGATTTTCCAATACATACAGAAAGCAGGCCACAATACCATAAATAAATAGCTGAGGCCTTACCACAGTCCTAATCCCAAAACCCTACCTTCTACTGTACCACCCTTCATCTCAATGCTGAGCTTCCAACCTTCACTCAATCATTTACTTGCAATGACATCAAGGGTTGACACTGAGTGTGTGCTCCAGGGGTAGCTAATGAGGAGCCAGTCTGGAACACTGAGTGGGAGACAAATGATAGGCAACCCTGAAAGGAGAGCTGAGGGGCTGGGGTTGTGGCTCAGTGGTAGAGTGCTTGCCTAGCATGTGTGAGGCACTGGGTTCAATTCTTAGCACCACATATAAATAAATAAATAAAAAGGTCCACTGACAACTAAAAAATATATTTTATAAAAAGAAAGAAAATGAAGGCTGAGGAATGTGGATTTTATCTGGAGTTACTGGGGCATTCTAGAAGTGGCATGGTCAGATTTAATGTTCAGAAAGTTCACTCTGAGTGTATTTGGGTGAGTGGGTAGAAAAAAAGGTACAAACTGGACTTGGTGCCAAGTTCATTGAAAGATGAAGTAATCCAGGGAGAAGACGGAAAGGAGAGTGAAGACCTGGTCCCATTGGAAAGGGTTCTTCTCGCTAGCATCATGAGGGCTCAGAGAAGGACAAATTGCCCCTGCTGCTCCCAGGCTGTGCCTGTCCATGTTCATTGGATGAGCACAGACCCACTGGGGACACTGAGTAATCTGTGACTATGTGTATAGGGGTGGGGGGAGGGATAAGGAGGAAAACTCACTAATGAGAATCTGGAGTGAGGAAAACGGGTGCAAGGAGACATGGAAATGCAAGAAACTGGTAAAGGAAAGAGCAGAAGGCAGGCAGCATCTGTGAGCTCAAGGACAGGAGGAAGGAGGAAGGCGGGAGTAGGCGGAAACAGCAGTCAGATTCTCAGCGGCACTAAAATTGTCCCTGCCACTTGGCAGGAGTCAGTTCAGACGTCACAGATCCAAGAGCCTTGTCCTTTTGCCCATTCATATAACTGCACAAGGAGCCAATTTGGGAGATTATGGACCAAAGGATTCCTTGGCAAATATCCCTTCTACCTTCAGTGGTGTTTTAAGCCCTCAAAGCATTGTTTATTGAAGTAGTGACAATGGCCATGAATTATTTCTGCCAGAGTGGACTGTAAGACATTCAGTGTGGCTGATTAAAAAAGTACATGAAGTGCAGTTTAAACATACATAATGTCTCTTAGAAAAAATCAATTTAGAATCTAAATGAACATATGATGGATAATGTGACTCAATCTTTAAAGATCTGAAATGGAACTCATTTTATTACTGTCCACTTTTATAATGAAAAAAGAAAAACCTCTTATACTATGCCACCTTTACAATTCTCTGAGCTTTTTCACTTTCATTATGCATTTAATTATTTCAAAAATCCCTTAAAGCAGAAAGGGCAGGGATTATTATTCTCATTTTGCAGAAGTGAAAACGGAGACCAGAGAGGTATAGAAATTTGTCCTGCACATGCTAAGTGGTAGAGCTGGTCCTAAACCTGGCTCTCTTGACCATGAGTATTCTTTCCATGGATTTCCAGTGTTCCACTCTAAGCAAGCTGTAGACAGGCTTTTCTGGAAGGACTTATGTTAATCATCTCGTTTTCCTTTCCTGGGGACCTGCTGAAAGATGATTGTCCAAGGATCATGACTTACATGGGAAACAGTGGCAGAGGGGTCACACTCACTTACTCACTCCAAGGCTTTGAGTAAGATGCTAACTTCCAGAGTCTCTTAGCTAAAAAACGAGTGGCAAGTGTCCCTATCTCAGTAGGTTATTGTAAAACATTATTGTCCTGCAGGAAGTGGAAGACTAAAAGGTGAGACACAGGATCTAGCAAATGTGAATGGAAGGGATGAAAGACGGAAACTCAGGGTATTAGTGTCCTTAAAGAGGATCACATCTATTAGTGTCCTAAAGAGGATCAGGTCTACTCAAACTTAGCATGAGTCTTGCAAGCTTGGAAGGTAGGAGCAAGAACCCCTTGTTGAGGACTAGGTTCCATCTCCCTGTGTGCCAGGGGCTGTGTGGCACACATTTGAGAATAGTGTTTATTGAACAATTACTTTTTTAAAAAAAATTTGTATATAACAGCGGAATGATAGGGCAGAGGGGTGGGAGGGGAAGGGAGGGGGCATGGAGTAATTAATGATGGTTGAATGTGATGATAGTTCTTATCCAAAGTACATGTATGAGGACATGAATTGGTATGAATATACTATGTATACAACCAGAGATATGAAACAACTACTTTTCAACACCTACTGTGTGCTGAACACTGTTTGAGATGTTGGGAACACCAAGTGAGGGATGGCCCCGAAGGTCCCTCCCCCGACCCATTCCAGGGTGCTTGCAGGGACATAGACCAAAGCAAATAGACACTTATCTCTGGAGTCTCCACCTTTCTAATGAAGCTACTTGGCTTCCAGGAAGTTTCTAATTTATATAATTGCCTACGCCACCCCCCCACCCCCCCACCCACCCCATCCCCCCCCCCCCCCCCCCCCCGCCGCCGCGCTGCCTTTATAAATATGCAGAATGTGACACCATTGTGGCCTTCTCACCAATTAGAGCCCTTTCTGTGTGAAGCCTCACCTGGGTTCCCTTCTCGATGGGATAATGAACCCTGGAGGAACATGAGCAAGACACCACTTTTGTGCTTATACATTTTCCTCTAGTGCACTCTCGTTTGTATTTATGTGGCATGATACTTGTGGCATGTGTGTTTATGCCTCTGTTTGAGAACCCAAAGCTACCATTCCTGTGGATGAGGGAGATGACAAGAAAATGAGTGAGATATTCTGTCATCTCATCCTCCAGCTTTAACCTAACTCTCCAGCTGTGCACCCCTGCTGGCAAGAGATGTTGGAGCCTCCTCCAAGTGTGTCTGATTTAAAACCACCAGCCCTCTCCCCATACACAGCAATGCCAATGGGTTGGGATCTTGTCATGGATAGTTTGGGGACCCTAAGGACAAGATCTTCCAAATTATAATGTGGTGGTAGACACTGCAGAGTACAGCTGGGCTTCTAGGAAGACCTCTAAATGGGTCATTACTTTGTGGGCTGGAGACACTCTGAGAGCTTGATCAATGAAGAAATTGTAAAGAATAAAAATGGTGAAGACATGATTCTAATCTATGAATAACTGACAAACTAATGAGGAGGAAGGGATGTGGGATGTGTGGGATGTGAATATTCACCTTTGTTACATTTCTGGCTCGGGTCCCCTCACCTGGGTGCTCTCAGTTTCTCCAATGGGCTTCTGCCGTCATCTCCAGGCTTGATCAATCCCCAGAACCTTGGTTTCCAGGCTGGGTCTCTCTTCTGTATTCTGAGCAGCACACCCTTCCATTCAGCTGCCTCCCAGGTATCTCTGCATGTGTTCCAGAGACACTGACAATTCTTCTTTCCCTCTTCAGTCTTCACTTAGATCATCACCATCAGTCCTGTTGCTCAGGCCAAGAACTAAGAATCAATCACCCTCAATCTTTCCCTCGTCCTTTCTTCCTACGACCAATCTGTCACCAAGCCCTGCCAAGCCTTGTGTTTCTGGCCCCGCAGTCTCCCTCTCCATACCCACTCTGCCTTAGATCCAGCCCCAGATTTCTCAGCTCATGCTCATGGTAGTTTACTCACTTTTGTTAAAGAAAAAAAAAGGCCTCTTGTCAAAGTCAATAAGGAAGACTTTACTGAAGGTGGAGGGGTCCATTGCATGACAGGTATGAGACTGCTGCAATGGAGTCTCCAAGTGGCGGGCAGAGGTTGAATTTGCTGTCTGAATACAAGACTAGTGGAGGAGGGGCAGGCTGGGGGGGCGGGTCAGTGGGTAGAAAATTTCAAAGAGGAGTAAAGGGAGGTCTGGCTAAACTGACTCCACAAGATTGTTGCTGAGGGCGGGGCAGGTGGTCAGATATGGGGAGTAGAGGATGGGGAATTTGATCGGATAGTAAGGGTGGTCAGATACCAAGGGTCAGCATACCCAGATGGATTCTTGCTAAAACTAAACCAAATGAACAGAACCACTGGACCAATGGCAGAGCCCACTCCCATAAGCCCTCCCTGCCCTCTCCACCCTGCCCAGCTGTGATCTTCTTGTATGCATTTAAGCAGATGACTCTCCAGTCCCCAGTGGCTTGTAGGAAAAGGGCTAGCCTGCAAGCATGGCTCAGCTCTCTCTCTTAATCATCTCTCCCAAACTCTTCCTAGAAGGGATTTATGTCTCCCTGGCCCCACTGATATCCTCACCTATCAGCAAACCTAACTTGCCATTCGGGGACTGAGCCTGGAAACCTTCCTAATAATACGCCACCTTCTCCTTCTCCTTCCACCTTCCTTCCTGCCCAGTCACACTGCTGCCACAAAATCACTGTCTCAAGATCCCCTGCTAAGGAGGGTTCGGATTCTAAAAGCATCCTTTTATTTATCTTTGCATGATTATTTACTATTAGATTGTGGGCTCCTCAACTAGCTCTAGGTATTTGTAGGGCTTAGAAATTGATCCATAATAATATTAATAAAAAACAGTGAATGGCCACAATACCTCTCATCACATAGTGCTTCTTCTATTTTTATACACATGTGCATTTTCAAAAAAAGAGAAATCTCCACAAGAATCTGTGAAATAGATGCTGCTGTTATTCCAATTTTACAGATGAAGAAAATGAGGCAAAATGTTAACCGACCAGGCAGATACCACCCTGCTAGTGTGTGACCATGCTGAGTTTCCAACTCAAGGCAAGAATCCCTGCTCTCAGCCACTAAGGCTCTCCAGCACCACACACAGGCACTGTACCAGTTGGATATGGTCAACTGAACCAGGGATTGAGGCGCCAGGGCCAGGGTGACAAGGAAGATAGAAATGGCTAAATCCAAGGGCTGTGGTGGCACACAATGCACAAGGTGAATGTCATTAGTGTGTCTGCTGAGTTCCGATGGTGGTGTAGGTGGAGGGTGTGACCAGCAATTCCAGAAAGAGGCCACATCTTGAGTGGGACACAAGACAGCCAAGCATGGCTGAAGAATGATGGAGTAAGAATTAATCCAAGGGAACAGGATGCTTGTCTTGGAAGTTAAAGTTGTTTTTATTACCTGGTGCTGCTCTCTGGCCCATGGTATGACTTTCATGGGCCCTGGGCACTTTTACCTTAGTGCGCCCCTTCCCTATAAATAGCAGTAACCATTCACATTTTATAACCTTGTAGGTATAAGGATAAACTTATTAATATTGTAAGCTGAAATATTTTATTTGACCTAAAAGTTCATTTTTTTACTTCTGATGATTAAAAAAGTATTTTTTAATGACCTTGAAAGTACTGTGGGCCCTGGATATGGTGTCTTCTGTGCCTAATGGGGAAATTGTCCTCAGCTCCTCTCTTTATCATGCACCTCAGCCAGACCCTTGGAAGTTCTCTCTCAGGATTGGAGTACAGGATTAGTCCTCAAAATGATCACATTTCTTATTTGCAAAGTGAGAAAATAGGCTATATCACTCCTGAGGAACTTTCTGACTGAGATTTACATTCCATTTGTTCCTTGTGAAGTACTAACAACTCCTAAATCTCTCTTGAGGTTATCATCTTATTTAATTCTCACAATTTCCCATTATTCACATAAGGAAACTGAGGCTGATGGAGACAGGCTTCTGGCTTCACAGCTCACATGTGGTAGAGGCTGAGGAAAGCCCCAGTCCTCTACCTCTCATCACTGCTCAATAGCATAAGGTTTGGCCTGGGGAAGAACCCCTGGGAGGAGAGAGCTGCTTACATGCATGTGTGGTTTCCATGATCACACAGATGGGTCATGAACTTGGAGTCCACTGCATGGTGGAGTGGGAGTCCACCTGGGGTTCATTTAGTTACTTAACTATGATTTACTAGTGGTGGGGGTAGAACCCAGGGTGTCCAGCATGCTATTCAAGTGCTGAGCCACTGAGCTATAACCCCGGCTTGCAAAGTGGGTTTATTTCAGCTTTTACTATTATCATTGTCAGGCATTCTGGGAGAAAGCGTGTCAACAAATGAATTTGGGGGGAGTGGAGGGCACAATTCAGTTCACAGAGTTTCTCAAATACAAATGCAAGAAGTGGGCATAAGAACATTTGAGAAAAGAAACAAAAATTCAGTGAGGAAATTCATATTTTAAAACAACTTCATAAAGGCTGGGGATGTAGCTTAGTGGTAGAGGGCTTATCTAGAATGTGTGAGGTGGCACTGGGTTCGATCCTCAGCACCACATATAAATAAATAAATAAATAGATAGATAGATAAAGGTACTGTGTACATCTACATCTAAAAAACACCTTCATAAAGAGCAAATATTTGGTTATCAAATGATTGATTTCTTAAGTTAGATTTTTTCCTTTTATTTATTTATTTTTCTATTTAAGGTTAAAACCAAAGCCCTTTCACATGCCAGGAAAGTCCTCTACCACCACGCTGCATCCTTAGCCCTTTTTATTTTTATTTCAAGACAGTGTCTTGATAAATTGCTGAGGCTGACCTTGAACTTGGGGTCTTCCTGTCTCAATACCCCAAGTCACAGTGGCTGGGTGTGTGCCACTACACCAACCTCCTGGGTTTGGTTTTTTCCCTTGTCAGTGTCTACTGGCAGGTGGTGAGCTGGGTTCTGACCCTGAGCCCTCATCTCAGTCTTTTTTCAGAACCTCCATGGCCGGTCAGGGTGAGGGGTTCAGCTTGGGCCCATCTGCAGACACTGGAGTGTTGTAGGCTCTCTGCTGGATCTGAGTGGAACAGGGAAGGAGAGAAAGTGTATGTGGTCATACTCCCACTGGCCTGAGAATTGAATAGAAGGCAGCCCTGATAACAAAGTGACAGGAGAGCAGGATGCTGCTGCGAGCCGAGACCACACAAGGACAGCAGGAAGGGGGAAAACCAAGGTCCTGCCTCCTTCCCTCGAGGCTGTGCTGGTTTCCCCTCTTGCTTCTTTACCCTATACAAGCACAGCTCTAGAGCACCTAGGGAGGCTGAGGCAGGAGGATCGCGAGTTCAAAGACAGCCTCAGCAACTTAAGGAGGCACTAAGCAACTCAGTGTGACCCTTTCACTAAATAAAATACAAAATAGGGCTGGGGATGTGGCTCAGTGGTCCAGTGCCCCTGAGTTCAATCCCAATACCCCCTCTCCCCTGGTATTCCCTCTCCCCCCAAAAAAACAAAAACAAAAACAAAACAAAATGTAGCTCAGTTGGTGAACCTTAGCATGCTCAAGGCCCTGGGTTCCATTCAAGAGAGAGGGAGAGATTAGGAATAAAAACATATAATGACAAAAATGATCTGAGTCTATAATTTCCTAATAAAACTGTTCTAGTTGGCCTGATTTTAGTCAGATGAACCTTCTTTCCCCTCACTGTTGGCCAGGCTAATAAGAAAAGCAGCACACTGAGGAAGTTTAGGCATGAATTTTATCACTCCCTGGACAGTTCCAGGCAATAGAAGGGGAGATATTACTATGAAGTTTTAAAACTCACACTACTTTGAAATTATCACGTAAGAATTGTCACAGGGGGACCCAGTAAGACTGTGATTTCTCCTTGTTTTACACCACAGGACTGAAAAGGGAGTTGAAGGAGATTAATTACATTCCCTGCTAATCAATGCAAAGACATATTTTTCTGCTTCTCCATCTCATAATTTTTATTTCATCTAGTTTGGGCTTTTTTAGGGTTGCCAGATGTCCCAGTTTCAGTGGGACAATCCTGCGTTTTGAAGGTATGTCCCATCTGCTCTTGAAAATATTTCTGTTCACTGCTCTCTCATCGGCTGTAGGGTTTTTAGAGCTGCCAGCCAGAGTACGGCTGCTGCAGAGAAGATGATAAATTATTGTAACACTATAAAAAAAATCACTCACATCCACCAGTACCTCACCTCAGCAATGCTGTGAACTAATTCTGCAAGAATGTTTGTCATGAAAGGTGAAATATCCAAATCTCCAGATGGGAATTTGGAGCTCTTTCCACAATGGCTTCGAGAAGATGCAGAGCAGGCAGGCAGGAATATGTGGGATGATTGCAGGACCGGCCATTGGAACATCTGGCTCCATGTTTCTGGAAAAGTAACTTTGGGTCAGTAAGTTCAGAGAACAAATGGTTGTTTGAGCATCTACTATCTAGCTGATGTATAGTTGTCACATTAGACAAAAATGCCTGAATTATTTCTAGAGTAACTTGGCTGACATAGGTTTTATTCCCATTTTATAGATAAGGAAGTTGAGGCTCAGATCCACAAATCCAAAACTTTTGGTGAAAATCCCCATGGCAGATGTCTCACTCTCTTTACCTGTTAGGCAGGAATAATAATCATCTATAGTTTGTAAGAGGCTGATGAACAGATTCTCCCAAGTTCTCTGCCAGGGTTCTAGTGGTACCCTAGGGGGACTTGGAACTGAAGGTCCTGTCTATGGGAGGCTTCAAATGACCAACTTGCATTGAGCAAACATTCTTAACTGCTTTTTAACTTGGCCTTAAACTAGATGTCAAGCCTGGCACTGGCAGAGACAAGGTACCTGAATTTAGGCCCCTGGACCCAAATTATTACTTTTTGCTTGGTTTTCTTCTATTCCTCATTTCTTGCAATTGAGGCATGGAGACTGCTGTACCTCAGGTGTCATCTGAGTAAGGCCACTGGTCACACCACTCACAGCCTCTGTATGTCAGGGAGAGTGAGATGATCATCATTCTTCTGACAGAATGAGGGCCTGGCAACAGATGAACCATGGCTACTGTTCCAGTGCAGGGGAAACGGTACACCAAGAGGCAATTGAGAATGTTCTGGATTCCTTCAAAAAAGGCACTGAATGGTTTCATTAACATACATTGTCTAGTTTTCATCACGCCAGTAGGAAAGAGAGTCCGTGATCTCCTGCATGGGCCGTTGTCAGCGTATCTAAGTAACACATGTGCAAGTGGAGGAGTGATCCCAAAATACGACCAGTACGTCAGCTGTCATCACTTTGGATGTCCTCCTGGTGGTGCATGCCTGGCCTACTCCTTTTGTTGTTTTCCTCTTGCCCTTCACAAAGGCATTTTCTCTCAGTAATGGGGAAAATCTTTTTCTTAGATTTCAATTCCTTGCAAGCAAACTCTTCTCAGCCTCTCCTTCCTATTGGGGATTAATGAGTTTTCCTCTTATGAACCTTGGGAGTGCTCCAGTGGCTCCATAGACCCTCTACGATGGTTTCCAAAGTGTGCACCTGTGTGCTCATGTCCATGCCATCAGATTCTCAAAGGGATCCTTGGCATCAAAATGGCTAAGATCCAGCTGGGCAGCTATTGTTCTATTGGTAAAGAGATGAAGAGTTCTCTCTCTCTCTAATTCTCTGTGTGATGATGGGCAAATTATTTAATTCCAAATTTCTTTCTATTCCCAGCTGTTAAATGGGCTTGAGCTATTTCTCCTACTCACTCTACATCCCCTTGATTTCCTAATCTTGGGGTTCTGGACTCGTGGATTTTCTTACCAATTCTAAATATTCTGTACCCTCTGGACCTGATCTGAGGTTTCTTGGTGCTCACTCCACTTCTGATCTCTACTAGTTCTCTGTCCACACTGTACAATTATTTTGTATTTACTCTCTGTATCCCCTCTAGATACAAACTCCTAGGAAGTCCTCGCTGCACCTTATTCATTTACCAACAGCGTCTAGCAGTGGGAATGAATGAAAGAAGGCATTCATAAAGTTGTTGATGGAATTCAGTTTGTCTAATTTTTCACCCACCCCACCACCTGCTTCAGAGAGAAGGAAGAAACTAGATCAGCAGTTGGGGACTGACAGGGACATAGAGAGGGTGGGGATGAGTGGGTGACTGCCTGCCAGCTTTTAGTCTGCAGAAGGTCACATAAGGGGCTTGTTAAAAACACAGGTTCCTGCAGGGAGGGGTGGCACATGCCTGTAATCCCATCAGCTTGGGAGGCTGAGGCAGGACGACAGAGAGTTCAAAGCCAGCCTTAGCAAAAGTGAGACACTAAGCAACTCAGTGAGACCCTGTCTCTAAATAAAATACAAAATAGGGCGGGGGATGTGGCTCAGTGGTTGAGTGCCCCTGAGTTCAATCCCTGGTACCACTCTCCCAAACAAATAAACAATTAAATAAAACAGATTCCTAGGCATCGCCCTTGAGCTTCTGACTCCCTTTAGGATGGAATCCCTGAAACTGTGTTTTTGACACACTCCTAGGAGATTTTTGCACGGCATGGTTTGATCAGGGTGGGGAAAGACTCTGACATTAGTGGATTAGAGGACATTAGGACCAATTGGGTTTCCTGACTATACTCTGGGTGGCGCTGTGCAGATGCTTCAGCTAAAGAGAAGACCCCCTCCACCCACAACCCAGGGCTCTTAAAAACTCATTTCTCAAGGTTGGCCCCACATGAAGATTGGGCTGTGGACCCAAGATCACTAACACCAGGAAATCATACCAGGCGATGTCTAGCAAGTATGAGGTTCTCATCCTAATTTCTCTGCCCAACTTGATTGGGGGACAAATATTTCAAAGACAAGATGCTATGTCAGGGTCTCCAGAGTGTCTCCTACTGCTCGCACCAAGCAGTGTCAGAGTATCAGGGTGTTCAGTTACTCCACTCATCTCTCTCCTCCTTGACTGTCATTTGTAATTACAGAAGTAATGCATGTTTTGCAGATGATTTAAAAAAAAAACACAAACAAAAATAATTTTTAAAAGTCATCTGAAATCACACCACCCACAGCTAACCACTGTTGACATTTAATGCATAGCCTTAAAAGGATACTGTTTGGTAACCTGCTTTTTCTAACTTAACAATACAACAGGAACATTTTCCAGGGTAAGGACCACATTTAAATAATTTTTAAAAATTGCATAGTATTATAGTATTCCATTTACAGATGGAACATGGTTTATTTAACAATTCCATATTGTGAGACATTAAAATCTGTTTCTTCCTTTTCCCTCTTTAAAAGTCTTTGACATTTACGGCCAACTCTGCCAAAAGCATTCTTACAATTACCCAGTTGCTCTTTTATGTGCTTGTTTGATAATTTTCTATAATACAAATTCCTAGAGGTAAAACTTCTGGATCAAAAACTGTATGGAGGGCCGTCGCTCGCCCTTCTCCGGAGCTGCAGCCACCGCCGCCATTTGCACGGGGACCCCAGTGACAGGGGCTCGGCAGAGGGGCGGAGGGAGGGGGGGAGGGCCCGCGGAGCCCCCGAGGGCGGGAGCGACGCCGCCGGCGCCGTCCCGGCTTCCTGCGCGACCGCGCCGCCCGCGGCGGGCCCGAGCAGCAGCAGCGGCAGCAGCGGCAGCAGCAGCGGCAGCCGAGGCCGGGCGTGCGCCTGAGGCGGCGGCGGCGGCGGCGGCGGCGGCCCTGCAGGCGGCCAGGAGGGGCGGGGGCAGCGGCCGCCGCCGTTTGATGGATCCGAGGATCGCCTGGTTCCAGCCAGAGCAGCTCGGACCGTCCAACAGTCTGTGGATGCAGATCTGGGAGACGACCCAGGGGCTGAGGAACCTCTACTTCAACCACCACTGTCACAGCAGCGGCGGCGCGAGCGGCGGCGGCGGCAGCAGCACGGCCACCGGCGGGAGCGGCAGCAGCACCCGCAGCCCTGGCGGCGCGGCCCCGGCTCCGGCCCCGGCCGGCATGTACCGCTCCGGGGAGCGCCTGCTGGGCGGCCACACGCTGCCCGCGGAGCAGCGGGACTTCCTGCCCCTAGAGACGACCAACAACAACAACAACCACCACCAGCCGGCGGCCTGGGCCCGCCGGGCTGCCGCGGGCCCCTCGGCGTCCTTGTCCCCCTCGGCGTCCTCGTCCCCGCACCCCTCGGCCGCCGTCCCTGCCGCCGAGCCCGCGGACCCGGCCTCGGGCAGCAGCAACAAGAGGAAGCGCGACAACAAGGCCAGCACCTACGGACTCAACTACAGCCTGCTGCAGCCCAGTGGAGGGCGGGCCGCGGGGGGCGGCCGGGTGGACGGCGGCGGGGGCGTGTACAGCGGGACCCCGTGGAAGCGGAGGAACTACAACCAGGGAGTCGTGGGTCTGCATGAAGAGATCAGTGATTTTTATGAGTACATGTCTCTGAGGCCCGAGGAGGAGAAGATGCGGATGGAGGTGGTGAGCAGGATCGAGAGTGTGATCAAGGAGCTCTGGCCCAGCGCTACCGTCCAGATATTTGGAAGTTTTAAAACTGGCCTGTATTTACCTACTAGTGACATCGATCTTGTGGTGTTTGGGAAGTGGGAAAACCTAACCCTCTGGACCCTGGAGGAAGCCCTTCGGAAACACAAAGTTGCAGATGAGGATTCGGTGAAAGTTCTAGACAAAGCGACTGTGCCTATTATTAAATTAACAGATTCTTTTACTGAAGTGAAAGTTGATATCAGCTTTAATGTCCAGAATGGCGTGAGAGCAGCAGACCTCATCAAAGATTTTACCAAGAAATATCCTGTATTGCCATACTTGGTTTTAGTATTGAAACAATTCTTATTACAGAGGGACCTTAATGAAGTATTTACAGGTGGAATTGGTTCTTATAGTCTCTTTTTAATGGCAGTCAGTTTCCTTCAGTTACATCCCAGGGAAGATGCTTGCATCCCCAATACAAACTATGGTGTTCTCTTAATAGAATTTTTTGAATTATATGGACGACACTTCAATTATTTAAAGACTGGCATCCGGATAAAGGATGGTGGTTCATATGTGGCCAAAGATGAAGTACAGAAAAATATGCTGGATGGCTACCGGCCATCAATGCTTTATATTGAAGACCCTTTACAACCAGGTCCAGTGTCCTCCTCTTCTGCCACGCAGTCCAGCTCTAGTGACGTTGATTCTGATGCGACACCATGCAAAACCCCGAAACAGCTGCTTTGCCGGCCGTCTACTGGGAACCGAGTAGGGTCACAAGATGTGACCTTGGAGTCCTCTCAGGCAGTTGGGAAAATGCAGAGCACCCAAACCACTAACACATCCAACAGTACCAACAAATCCCAGCATGGATCAGCAAGGCTCTTCCGTTCTTCCAGCAAAGGCTTCCAAGGTACAACTCAAACAAGCCATGGTTCCTTGATGACAAACAAACAGCATCAAGGCAAATCCAATAATCAGTATTACCATGGCAAAAAGAGGAAACACAAGAGGGACGCGCCCCTCTCAGACCTTTGTAGATAGTCGGCGCTGTGCGATGGACTGTCTTCTGTGTGCAATGATCTCATGCTCAGGACAGTTGCATAGGGACTCCTGGGAGACGCAGGAGCCTCACACTGTTCAGACATTGATTTAGCAACTGCGTTTTTCCCAGCTCGCCACGGAATGGATCATGAAGACTGACAACTGCAAAAACAAAAGCAAGCAAAAAAGGGGAAAAAAAAAGGCTGCTTATTTGATAAGTCATATGCTACAACAGGGTCATTTTAAGATTTAAAGCTTGAATGTAAAATAAATATATTTCTCATTGGCTTTATGCAGAGTTATAGGGAATAGTATTCAGTGTGGGTAGGGTGATAGAAACAGAAAACAATGTCAGAGGATGGGTGGGAAGGCAAACAAAGTATCTTATAGGAAGTCCAGATTCCAAAGGGGAAAGTGATCTGTGCATGTTTTTTTTTTAATATTTTTGCATATATTTACCATTTTATTGTGTGTGTATATATAGAAGACCATATAGGAAATTGATATTTGTAATAGTGGATTTGTTAATACTTTTTACATAACATTACTGTTTGAATTGTAAACAGATTTCTTCTCAGGATTAGTTTGAAGAATAATCTGAATTGTCATCTTGACATCCATATATAGGGACGTGATTAGTTCTATTACTCAGTTTGTTTTCCTCAGCATTGAAAATGACTTAATAGAACCCTTGTGACCTGCTGCGAAATTTTTTCCTCTCTAAAGAAAAGGTTTATGGTGGCAAATGATGTTTATTTTATTTTGTAAAAAAAAAAAAAGAAAAAAAAAAGAAAAAAAATATACTATGTACTTTTGTGTAAAAACACTGAAAAATCTCTAGTCATCTCTGAGAATTGCAACTGTTTTCTATAGTGCTGTCATTTTGGGCAATTGGCAATTACATGACTTTGTGTTTGTTTCCTTTGCAGTCTTTCTATCTCTCTCTTTCCTCCCCTGCCCTCCCCACTTCTTCCTAGTAGGAAACAGGGCCGCCCGTCTGCCTCGCTCCTGTCGCAGCGAACCTCGAGCTCCACAGACTTTGCATGCTGGCCCTCTGACCCTGTGTGCTCTGTGTGCTTGCGTTCCTCATCTCTTATTCTTTTAAACTCATGCTTAACTACTGTGGGAGAGAATAACTGTAAACAGCTTTAATTAAATCATACTTATAAAAAACTATTTTCTTATACTCCACTTTATGCTTTTGGTATTGTCGATCTTTAAAAATTAAATGGTCTTTGATAATGGATCTATTTTGTATTGCCTTATTAAGACCAAATACTTCTTGTCATCCCATTCTTTATCCTCTCCTTTCATGGAATTGTTATCTTTAATTAAAACTTTTTTAAACATTGGCTTGTTTTAAATCATACTGTAAATTTTGGTTGTGGTCAGCTTTTGAGTGCAAATGAGATGTATAATTCTGTTATTCATCACCTGTTGGGTTTGAAACTCAGTTGGGGATATTTAATATAATAGAATGTAAGTGACATTTCTGAAAATGTTTTCTTCCAAGGCGAAAGCTCTTCTGTTAGCATCAGTGTGTGTGGCTCTGTTAAATACGGCCATTTCAGAGAAGAGATTCTTTTATATATATATATACATATAAAGTACTATTGGCTTTTAGGAATTTCTTTTATATACATTTATGAAATATTGAAGACCAATCAGACCATTAATGGACACTTAGTGCAACTTTTTATAAGAAAATAATGCTAAAGTAAGACCAAAACTGATGTCATCACTGAAATTAACAATTTTCAATATGTTCATATTTTAATTCACAAAGGAAAAATATGTTCCAAAACTGGAAACTCATAGTACTTGTGTAAACTGTGGAAGATTTTAAATGTGATGTTATTTTGACAATGTTTTAAATTTTAGAGTCACATTTTATTCTGATCTGAATTTTTATCAAGATGTCGAGCTTCTGTTTTTTGAAACTAGTTTGTCATAACATATTGTGCATAATCACAGTATTTATTTTGTAGGACTGTTGTGAATGTGTAGACTTATGTTTACCGCTAAGGGAACAATTATTTATAAAATAATATTAAATCCAGTATTAGCTGCCTATTTCAGACACTTAATACTTACAGAGATCCTTGTTACATTTACCACACTGAAGTCTTTTTTTTTTTTTTTTTTTTAAAGAATCACCCTCATTGTTGAAAGTAAATGTACTTGTAGGGTGCGACTATTAGTGTTCCAATAAGCATGTGATTATATCAAGGTGGTGGTAGCGGGAAGATAATCTTGATTCCATTGGGAATCTTAGGTTTTCGTAAATTTATTGGGAAATAGTTTTTCCTGTACTGCTGAAGTTTCTTTTTGGTAAACAGTATCTTTCTAAAAGAAAAAAGCATGAAGGAGAAATTGAGGTGTGTATACATTTCCTCAAATGACCAGCATTGTATTCGTGAATACTGTGTATCTTGAATGAGCAGTGTGGAAACTGTTCATTTTTCAATCTGAAGTAAAATACTTTCAAGAACTTTTTAAAAAAAAAAAACTGTATGGAGGATTGTGGCTTTTTATTCTTACTGCTTTCTGGAAAGATTTCCCATTTGACTCACACCACCAGTGGGTGAAAGGAATCAGAAGGATCTCCCTCAAGAAACTCTCTGAAATCTTCTGAGAATTTGTCATGCTGCTAGTTCGGCAGAATTCTGTGGTACCTCAGCTTACCACCCCGTCCTCTAAAGGAGGAGGAGATTCGTAGCTGTGGAAACCCACACAGAGGACCATCAGCATTGCCTGGTGCTGACAGAGCTGTCTGCACGGCAAGCCTGCTCATCCTGCCCACCCCTACCTCTTAGACTTACGAGGCTGGCAATATGCTGAAATTACCCTGTGTTCCAAGAGAAGAGGTATGGGCAGGGCGGTGCTGATACTTGAAGTGGAGGCTAATGTAAATTCAGTGTCAGCTGTATCATCTCCTCACCTCTCATCTCTCTTTTGGGCAATGATGGTGACTGTCTTCTCCCACCACACTGAATTCCCCAGGTCTGGGCAGTATGAGAGTGTTTGGGACTTCATGATTTGCTGTGGTATGTGTCCCAAACAACATTTATAGATAAAGTGTTAGACTCCACAACAAGGATTAAAGAAAAAGAGGTTTACTTGGCCACAGCTGAAATTCCATAAGGCTGTGGGGTTAGGATGGAGGAAACACACAGGAACAGAAAACCATAGGCACAGATCAGCTAAAGACCAGGAAATAAAACGAGTCAGATCTTTGTTGCCAAAGGATACCAGAGGCAATGATAAAAGTCAGACATGGGGTCAAGAACATGAAGTCAATGGTTCAAGAGTAAATGGATGGAGGGTCTGTAACAGTCTAGAAAGTCTTGTTGCTTAGAGTTTGCTTTTATCTGCCCATATGGATGTGGTGACTGGGTGGAGCACATGGCCCTCACAGGCCCCCTGCCCACGAGGCTAAGGGAAGAACAAACTGGCAGGTAGAGGTATCTCCTCCAAGTGCAAGATTATGGCCATTACAAAATTGTCAGGCATCAGAACTGATCTTTCATAGCTGGGGTGCTGAAGAGAAGTGGAGTATTTCATTGATTTAGGCAAAATCTATCAAGGAAGCCATGTCTTTGGTGAGGGAGGGAATCCATTTAGTTCAGTCACAGCACACTGGCTGCAAGGGACAGACCCCAGAAAGTCAGACATGTACCCTTCTAACAGGAGACTCTTAGGCCTGGCAGCATTATAGCAAAGTGTACCAGGAATGAGATGGATAGGGCCTGCTCTGGATGGGGAGAGCCCAGACCCTTACCTACCCTTGAGTTGTCTTCCATAGGAATACATTTGTTTTATGATTTAAAAAAATCTAATTGAAATTGCTCCCCAAGTTGTTTTCATGGAATTTTGCATGCTGTAACAATACAGTATGGAAAGAAACAGCAAAATAGGAAATTATATACATCGTATAATTTCAATTCTGCAGAACATTTATACAGACACATAGAAAAGGTGTTAGAAGGAAGCAAAACAGGGGTTTAACACTATGAGGGAAACTTTGAACTTGGGTCTTGATGATCAGGTGATGTGGACTTCTATCATTGGTAATAAATCTCCTATTTAAGGAAGCAGAAGCCAGGCACAGTGGCACATGCCTGTAATCCCAGTGGCTTGGAGAAAATGAGGCAGGAGGATCTTGAGTTCAAAGCCAGCCTCAGCAATTTAGCAAGGTGCTAAGCAACTCAGTGAGACCCTATATCTAATAAAATACAAAAAAGGGTTGAGGATGTGGCTCAGTGGTCTAGTGCCCCTGAGTTCTCCCCCAAAAAAACCACTGTAACAAAAATGAAGACACCTTCGATGGGTTATTATAGATTAGACATAGCTGAGGAATGAAGCACTGGTTCAAAAAAACAAAATACAAAAAAAAAGGAAGGGGAAGTCACCTTGTACTGCTGGCCCATCTACAGTAAAAACCAGGTGGAAACCAAGCAAGGGCACTGGTGGGACCCAAGAGATGAAGGAAGAGACACAGCGCTGAGCGGAGAAAAATCATGTCCCTCACCAGCCATTACAGAGGACTGCTGGCCTTTCTAATGGGGCTTCATGTCTTATTTTCCTCTATGATACATTTAACTTATTAGTTTGTGCCCTGTCCTAGCCAAGCCAGATATCAGCTGATTAACTAATTGATTACAATGGGGCGGACATAGCAAACGATGTCAGCAGGAATATAATAATTAAGCTTAGGTTAATTAAAGAGTCAATCTCATACAGCTTTTATCCCACGATGTGGGTTCAGCCATTGTTATATGCTCTGTAATTCTATGATTAAAAATGCCTTCAAGACTTGGTAGAGATATCCAGACTGGGGGACCCAGGGGGATGGTGAGAGGCAGCTGAGATGGAGCAGGGAGGAGCAGGCGTGATGAGGAATGAGGTTTAATCCCAGCCCTCATTCCCACCTTCCAAATCCCCAGCTGTGTGAGCTGGAACAAGTCACTGACCATTTCAGAGCCTCTGTTTTATCACTTAAAAAAAATTTTGTTGTTGTTGTTGTAAATGGACAGAATACTTTTTATTTCATTTATTTATTTATTTATGTGGTGCTGCTGAGGATTGAACCCAGTGCCTCACACATGCTAAGTAAGTGCTCTGCCACTGAGCTACAGCCCCGGCCCCCTGGTTTATCATTTTTAAATGTGCATATAATATGTATCCTCTAGGTAAATAAAATGGGTTTAATGTGAGAGTTACAGGACCCAGTACCAAGTGACAGCTGCTGTTTGCTCTCTTCTCCGGTCCCCACCCCAGGTTAGTGAATGTAAGATTATTCATAAGAAGATGTCAAAGTAGAGCTCCCTAGCCCAGAGACACAAAATATGAGCCCTTCCAGGCTTTCTCCTCTGTCCCTCCCTGCACCTGGATCTGGATTCCTCCCCATGGCATTCACTGTGAACTAGCGACCCCTCTCCATCTGAAGCTTTAACCCTGTTAAGTGCCTTCTTTGTTCCCTTATTAGTCCAGAGTGAATGCTAAGAGAAAATTGATTGGTGCTCAGAAATGCCATCACTCAATATGAATACTGTCCTTACTTGACAATATTAAAAAGTAGCAAAGCTGTTGTTCTTAAATTATATATTCCATCGGCTCTGAATTTCCAAAACCAATTCATCTGGCCTGAGTTATCGTACCTTGTAATTAATCTTTTCTTTCAATAATTCTTCTTTTCTCTGAAAAATGAGCTCTTCTGTTTGACCATGAAAATTAGATGATATTTTCCTCTTTTTTTTCTAGAGATGCCCATCTTGGCTGTCAACCTCTAATTCTAGTTAAGAAACAATGGAAAGTTTAATAGCCCTGGTGAGCCGTAGTGTGTAAGTTGATTTTTGAGATAGTAATTCACAAAGCAACCCTTAGCAGTTCCATTTGCCTATAGACATGCTAAGAGCCATACAAGTATAGACATACAAGTCAGGTGTCTGAAGACAGTTTCCAATTTCCAACCAGTACAGGTTGTTTAAGCAACAATGACACTTTACATTGACGGTAGCAAGAATATCATTTTACCATCATACCAAATACTCTTTAATAAACAACAGAGGTGAGTATTCACGGGATTTCAAGCAGTTATGAAGACAAAGATGGAGGTCTCCCTAGCGCCCTTCTTACCCATTCAATTTCTGAATACATTTTACCTTTAGTGGTCATTGTCAGGTCCTCTCAGATATGGAAATTACCTTAAACCACTTAACTTATTTTAAGGCTCTTGTATGATTACAAAAACAATCAAGATAGAATCATAGAAATGATGCATTTATTAAAATGCTTAATTTAACAAATTAATATTGCATGCCCAAAATACAATATAATATAATCATGCCATTCTCAAGTGTCTGGTAGTAATAAAAATATCAACAGCTTACATTTATTGAGAATTTACTATATGGTAGGTGCTACTCAAGTCACATTTCCTTATTAAGTCTTTCAGTTTTTTCCATCAGCCTTATGAGTTAGATTTTTTTTTAGTGACTACTATTTCAAAGACAAGGAAATTGATACAGAGATATTCAAGTGACAGGGAACTGAACACATATTTACAGGTGTCTTCTTTCCAATCCTGTCTGTGTACTTTGGACACTGTGTTGCCTCCACTGGAGCCAGGGACATAAGTCTAAACTTGAGATCATAAATCATTGGTGAGACCTGCCCCCACCATGGGCTCTGGTCATTTGGAATAATCTAGAGGACACCTAACTTGGCACTAGTGCCACCAGGTACATGGCCTCTCATTGGGACATACACTGGTCACACATTTCCTCTAGTTTCTGAGTTGAGTGGAGACATAGGTGTTTGATCTTCTCCAATGAAGATAACAAAAACTGCTCTACTCCTTCTCATTCTCAATGAGAAACCAGAGCACTTGTCAGTGACTCCCCCAGTTCCAACCTTACTCTCAGACTGAGCATTACCACAGGACCCAGGTCCAGGGAAGCCAGGATCTCTACTTTGCCTATTTTACCAAACCAACAAGAAAATACACTCTTCCTGGACACCTCACAATACATCTCAAGTTTCCTCAACCAAGGGAGTGAGCAAAATGGAGAATCTTTTAGCTTGATTTTTTTTTGGTAGCGTTGAACAAGAGAGAGAAAGAGCAACAGCAAGAGAAGGCACTTTCACCCTCTGTCTCATTCTCTCCTCAATCCACCCTCATCTGCTTCTGTCCCCAAACAACTCTGCTAACAACACTGATGACCTCCAAGTTGCTGAGTCTACTGGACACACTTCTGTTCTCATGGTGTTGACCTGCTAGTATTTTTGGCATGACTATCCATTTTCTCTTCTTAAAATAATCTCTTCCCTTGGCCTCTGTTCCCAGCACAGTTCTGGCTTTCCTCTCTGCTCTGCCTTCCTCTTCTTCTCAGTCACATGAGTAGACCTCATCATTCTACAGGATTGATGGCTGTCCTCTTTTCTTCTCTCTCCCACATTTTTCTTTGCTAAGATTTTCTCTTCCTTGGCCAGTCACTAAGGAATCCAATTACCGATTAATCACAGGTGACTTTCAAATTCCTATCTCCACACCAGATGTCTCTTCTGATCTTCAAATGCATGTATCCAGAAGTTTATATTTTACCATATCCTTTTTGGTACATCTAAAGTATTTTGTATTCAACTGTGCTTCTGAAATCAAATTTGTGCTCTTCGTACTATGAAGTTGGTCCTTTGGTCCTTTGGTGTTTTCTTTGTCATTGAATGGCCAGAATTTACTATGTTCCTTGCCTTTCCAAGATGCTTGGCACATGAAATTCCCTCTTTTTATATTAATGACATGTATCAGTAAATATGTGTGTCTACATACAAAATGGTGACTTTGTAGAAACAAACTCCATCTTATCACTTGGTACATTTCACTCTTAATGACTATTTTTTATTTATGTACTGAAATACGTAAAAATCATTTATTACTGAAAGATAAATATGAACTTGCTGTTATGTTCCAACAAGTAAAACATTTATCTCACCATACACTGCAATTCTTTTCATTGTAAGCATTCTAACTACAGCCTAGATTCTAATCTGCCATTGCACACAGCTGCTGGGATTTTCTTTATCTATTTCTTGTCTTTCCACTCAATGGACAGTGGCTTACTTTTATTAAGTTTTTTTTTTCTGATGGGATCATACAAATAATTTCATTGCTGCCACAGGTCATCTGTCAAGGATTAGAAGATTGGACTGATTTATTTCTGTTTATGTAGAAACAGGTGAATAAAAGATTCCAAAGGCTCAGTTAATCACTTTCATGGAGAACTAATTCTCAAGTGTGACTGTATCCTTCCAAACATTTTCTAAATATTTAATTTCCCATTTATTTTTATTATCTATATTTAGGACTAACAGAATGATTTGCAGGGTCCAACACAAAATAACAAGGCAGGGCTGGCTCCTCATTGAAAAGTAGTTCAAATTTTAAAATGGCAACAGCCAAGCATCCACCCAAGAGTGGGTCTCTTCCCAGGGTGGTGCTCTGTCACCACCCATGAAGCAGACCCTACTTACAACTTTTACATTTTCTTTTAAAACTTTGTTACTCTAACATCACATTTCCAATTCTTTTGAAAATTTCAAAAGTCTCATTCCTTGGATTTTTCTTACACTGCTGTCCCAATTATTATATTTCTTCATTCAATAACCACTGAAGAAATGGCTCCCATTTGAGCTAGTTCTGGGACAAAGAGATGAAGGTGTGATGCATCTTAGCCTCAGGGGAACAGAAGGAATGTTCTCTAGAGCACTTCAGTTCTGAAACTTTAAGTCCCCTCAGGGATAACAGTAGTGTCACCCTTTTGTTCTTTGATGGTCAATAAGTGTATGATATGAAGCCAAATGCACAATGCATTTGTAATACAAGCAAATTATATCAAATGACATGTCACTGCTCATGAACCATAGCAGGGAAAATGAAAAAGAAATCATAATTTGTGATCTGGAATAAAGTGTAGCAGAGGAAAATAAGCAAGACAGCAAATCAGAGAGCTTAAACCAGAAAGATAGTTTAATTGGGGAAAAAAAATCAATACTTGTGATGAAAACCTAAAACCATCTTTTTCAATGGAGATTAAAAAAAAATATTCTGGTAAAGTAGCATAGCTCATAGGAGAAAATCAATAGACCAAAAGTCAAAAAACTATGTTTGCAGCTTCATTTGTTATACTGGAGTAGTACTGTCCTATAGATATATTGAAACACATATATAATTAAGTTTTTAGTAGTCACATTAAAATGAAGTAAAAAGAGACAGGTAAAATTAATTTTAATAGACTTTGTTTAAATCAATATATCTAAAATATTATTTCAACAAATGATCAATATAAAAGCTATTGATGAAATAGTTGCATTATTTTCTTATACTGAATCTTTGAAATCTGATATGTATTTTACACTTACAACACATCTCAATTCAGATGCTAAAACTTCCTCAGAAATAATTGATCTGCATTTAGATTTACAGTAAAAAAAAAGTAGATTAACATAACCAAATTGCACTAGATGTATTTAAAATCTTCCAGGAACTGAATCAAATATCCATTTTTAAATTTAAATTGATTAAAGTGAAATAAAATTTAAAATTCAGTTTTTCAATTATTCTAGTTACATTTCAAGTTCTCAATAGCTTCATGCAGCTAGTGTCTAAACATATTGGTCTACCATATTGGTCAGTGCAGATTTAGAATGTGACCTTGGAAACATGGATTACTATCCTGAAAATCAGATTTATTATGTGGACCATAAAATGACTGAACTAGTTTATCATGTCATTGGAGCTCTGCCACTTAATAATTCAAAATCACATATATATACACACACAGGGAATGACAGAGCATCTCAGAAACTTCTTTTTATACCAGTGACCAATTTCTGGGCTGTTCTATACATCAATAAGTTTCAGACATTCCTGAGTGTTTTCCAAAACTGTAAAATGTTAATCATCATTTAGTTGACTCCAAGCAATCGGTTTAAAAACATTTGCAAAATTAACCTTGAAGTCACTTTATTATCTGCTTCAAATGCCTTTGTGTTTCTATTTAAATATTTGCCCCTACATATTTGGAGACATGTGAGATGGCTGTATAAGAACCTGTGGCCTGGGAGCATAACACAGACCATCTGGCCCTCCATTATTATTCCTCTGTCCAAGTGTGGTTCTCCCTCCTCTTCACATGAGCTTGTTCTCTACTTCACCTACCTGTCCAAATGAATTAAATTTAACTTCTAATTTTCTACATTATCTAAGAAGCTAGGAAAGTTCAGAGCTGTGGATGTGCTGTCTTCGTTTTAGATAACTATACTCAATAATAACATACACTGGAATCCTACTCTATGAATTTCAAATGCTTTTTAAATAAATAATCTCACTTGAACTTGCAGCGTCTATGACAATGTGAATGAAAGAAAGACATTTAAAATCATGTGACTAATAAATAGAGACATCTGGATTATAAAATCTTCCGGTTCCTTGTCCAGTGCCATTTCTAATATATCCCTGAGACCTTCCTTATCAGATTTCTGTTGGGGTAATGTGACACCAATTTCACCTGGTAGGTCATCAAACCTCAACTTAGGCACTTCACTCTGTGCCCAAGATGTATTGAGATCAAAAACACCCTTATGGAAAATAGGGTATTTTCCCACTATTTATTCAACTTTGCAGAACAAAGTTCTAAACTTCAATTAAAGAGCAAATCTCATTACTCAGTACTGAACACTGGCCCATCAGTCAGCATGTGGAGTGCCTGTGTTTGCAAGGAGTTGTTCCTTGAGAGTCTCCACAGTGCAAACGATGTGGAATGGTTTCCTCACTCAGTGCCAAACAGGATGACACTCTTCCTTCCAAATGGAAGAACATGGAAATGAACAGGCACCGAGGTAGGATCAAGGACAAGAAATGGCCCTTTATTTCCCAGAACACAAGGAACAGAATGAGATGAGGCTACCTGAAGGTCACGGAATGATTCTATAAGTGAGGAGACTATCAGCCCAGGCTTTTCACTTCCCCCAAAAAACAGAAAGTGATAAGTCAAAGGAGAAATACCAGTAATGTCATCTCTCACCACTGTCACTTCAGAGACTTAAAAAATTCAGATTAGCAAGACAGAGCTTCTCCCAGCCATTTCAGGGTTAAGGGACACAATCAGTTTACATTAGTAATCATCATCTTGAAACAAGAAAGAGATATTATGGAAAAAGTGATGATTTTTTTAATCACATTTCAATGCTGTACCTCCTGCAGTTTCCAAGATGTCAGAAAATTAACATTATTAAAGATAAAATGATCATGGCAGTGATAGTGAAATGTACGTTGACTTTCTTTTTTTCTTGTGTTTATTTGCAATTAGCTAAGCTTAGCTTTTTAACATGAGCTAAGGCAGACTTGTGAGAAGGTCTGGAGAAGGTCCTCATGACCACTGCAGCCTGGACATTGAAGTCAAGTCTTGCTCTTACTCCGTGGCTGCCTGGTTGATCTCCAGCCAAGTTCTTCCTAGCCATTGGAGTAGGAAGACACAAGTATTTGAGATTCACGAGTGACTTCAAGAAGGGAGCAGAGGAAATCTTTAGGAAAGTGATTTCTGCATGGTTCAGTCTAACTCTTCAGGGAAGGGTTTTGTGATTTGAAAATAAGGATATCCCTACAGAATATAATACCCAAGGCAAAACGCGACTTGCATTGAAGTGCCATATCCTCTGTGTGGGCGGTTTTCTTGAAAGCATGCTGTGACAGAATACTACTGGGTGATGGGTCCCTGTGCCCTCTGATGAACCTCCAATGGATCAGGGTAGTGTATACTCAGAGGACAAGATCATGGGCAGCTGAGTCACTCATTATGTAAGTATAAATGGCCTTAAGAGTGGCCTCCAGTGCACTGTTTCCAAGACGTCACCCACAGATTTCTATGTCTCTTGTCCCTCCTGAAGAAGCACCCAGAGGGCTGGGGATATAGCCCAGTGGTAGAGCAATTGCCCAGCATGCATGAGGTCCTGGATTCAACCCCCGGTACCAAATTTTTAAAAAAAATTAAAATGAGGAAGAAGCACCCAGGAAAATGGCAGGGAGCCTTCTCTGTTCAAGGCTCTAGGGAATGACCTTTAACTTTCACCAAAGTAACTGTAATCATTGTCAACATTGGCCATCCAAGTAAGATTTTCTTTGAATAACAAATTCTGTAGCATAAAGCAAACCAAACTGGTCTGAGAACCATTACTTTAATGCTTGCTGCCTCAGTGGCAAAACTGTATTAACCCTGGCTTTTATTTTCTGCGTTCAGGTGCTGTGACCACTGGGGTCTTGCTGACCCTGGATAAGCTGCTCCATCCAAGTTGAATCAATTGCTAGAGATAGTAAACAACTCAACTAGGAGAAAGTTGTCCCTTTTTTCCCCCTACTTGTAGAATAACCACCCAAAACCAAGCAAAATCCCAACTTTTTCTTTATTAGGCTCTCGCATTCCAGACTACCATTTCCCTGACCCAAACACCCTCAGTCCTGGTACCAGATATGTAGGGACAGCCCTGATACCCAAGTGCCTTCTGAAACTATTTGAATTAGCCAATCCTAAACTTGAGTACCCTGCTTTACCTCTTCCTTCAAATGAAAACCATGATAAAGCCGCTTGCCCACATTTCTCCTGCCTCCCTCCTGCTGGCCCCCTCTGCCTCTGGAGTGACCTGGGTGCTTCCTCAGGTGGCCTTGCACTGCATGCCATGCCACTTGTTTCTAAAGAACTGTGAGTATAAATTTCTTAGCTTCATGACCGTCATTTCATGTCTGTGTGTCTTACTATACCTGATTAAAATAAATCCTGGTACCCTGAAAATACAAATGCAGCTCTAAACCTGGCAAGCATTATCCTATGTGTAGTAAGCAGGATCTGGTATTAGCAGGAATAAAAATTTGTTTGGGGGATAAAAACAGCTTGCCCAGGAACCTTGAACAGCTATGCAGCTGCAATCTTAATGGGTAACTTCCCACAGCAGGGAGCACAGTATGTGTTATTTGTGCTGGAATCAAGGCAGACTCCACCCACTAACCAGCAGAGCTCTAGCAGGAAGGTTTGGGCCTGTTGGATTGAAGGATTTAAAGAGAGTTAGGCTCCTTGGTGCTAGCCACTGCAGGTAATCTTTTTATCCTCTCTCTCAGCCTTATTTGGGAGGCTAATGTGCTCCTTTAAAGAATTCAGTGTGGGTACTATGATGGAAGGAACAGAGGGGGTTAAAAAGGGAGGTTGCCACTGAAATTAATAAAGATTAATCAAGGCAAGGGAAATTAACACCACAGGAGCTATTTGGACATTTGGGGACAGGTAAATGACATAGCTTTGCACTCTTGTTCCTCCTCTGCATTCTGATTTTCCATTAGAATTAGAGGCTGTGCTATAGACAAAGAGAGTGAGGTTCAATACTGTTGGGACTACATGATTTCAACCATGATTATTTAATGTACAATATATTTATGGTTGCATTCTACTGGAAACTAAAACATTATGATTCAAAACTGGAAACAGAATGTGGTTACTTTTCTTATCTAATGAATTGTAAGTTCTCCAACTTCCAGTAGATTTTACCAATATCTGATACAAGTTCATTTTGATGCTGGAAATGTGCATTGATTCAGTCTCTGGGAGTTGAGCTGTCCATCCCAAGGGTCCCTGTGTAACATTAGCAAGGATTCAGAAGAAAGGAAGCAGGTTTTCTAATGGATGCTCGGTTGATTTCCTCTCCTTCAGAGGACAGCTGCACCTCTGTTTGATCTGAAGAATGATAAAAGAATTAAAAAGTGAAGGAATATTGTCTTCCATCAGGGGTTCAGGCTCCTCTTGGCTCTACCTGGGTGAGGTAGAAGTAGCACCTAGGGATTTTCATTAGGTAAAAGTTCTGGGGATAGAAACTTTAAATGGGAAGAGAAAAAGAATAAAAGTCTGGGCCCCCACAAGGTCGCACTCTGAGTCACTTGTCCAGTGCTCTCTCTTTGCTCTTCTCAGAGCAGGAAGATAGTCCCAGCAGGCAACCCAGCCTAAGTCAACCTGGAATGGGCTCCCAGACTAAGAGTGTTCTAGACAGCAGCAGAAACACCTGTCGATTCCTCTGCCTTTCCTTGGACTTTCCCCTCTTGGGATGAAATATTCCTCCCATCTGTTTGAGTTGTAAGTGACCAAGGTCAATGTGCCTAACTCAGCATAAAGAGGATGTGCTGTTCATGGGCAGGGAGTGCAAGTGGGTCTTAGGGCAGCTAAAAACAGATGCTTAAATGCCACCAGAATTTGGTTCTATGTCATTCCTACCCCTTAACCTGACTTTCTTAGACAAGCAAAACCTGTAGCTGGTAATGTAGCACCGATAGTTCTCAGGCTCATGTTGTCCAAATTCACCATGGACAGAAAACAAGAGCTTCCCTGTCCCAATGAGAGACCCTTGGAAGTGATGATTGCTGCAGCTCAACCAGGCATCAGCTAGCATGGGTCACATCTTAGATAGGAGGTCGGGTCCCATGAGACTCAGAAGCCCTCATCAAGATCATAGTGTTGGAATAGAGAAACAAACATTGACCTCAAGAAGGACATCTGTGTGCCTGGGCCAGAGCAAGGTTCTCCACAGGGAATGATTTCCCCTGCAGGAGACTCCTGGCAATGTCTGGAGGCATTTTGGATTGTCACAGTCAGTGGGATGGCAAGTGTTCCTGGCATTTAATATGTCAAGGTCAAGGATGCTATTAACATCTGATAATATGGAGACTACCTCCCCCAACAGAGAGAGTCCGATCCAAAATGTCAATTAGAGCAGGCTGAGAAACATTAGGTCAGAGGGTAGGAGAACGGCAGGGAGAATCTTGCTTTTAATAGAAGGGGTCAGAAGTGCTGGGCTGCTTTGACAGTGTGGTCCTAGAAGTGCTAAGCTATGGAGGCTGTGGTTCAGGACTCTGAATAAAGGACAAGGGTTCAGGGGCCACATGACCAACTCTGGTTCTCAAGTCTTGCCTGACTGAGCTCAGGCAAGAGACTTCTCCTTGGACTCCTATAATGGACAGGCCCTTTACTTGGAGATCAAAACTCTCACATTATTGAAGGTTTTATTTTGGCCTTATCCCTGTAGCAATAGCTCCGGAAGCCAGAACCTTTCTGGGTTTGCTGCTCTTAGGGCTACTTAGCTGACATAGTTTGCCTGCCCTGTGTTCTGTTGCCCTGTTTCTCAGAGAAGCCATTCTTTGCTGCTTATGCTGTTTTCCCTCCTCTGTGCCTCTAGGTAGGCTAACTTTCTCCTGGGTTGGTTTGCTGCTTTTTTGCCTTTCAGAGATCAAGCTCATGGGGTCACTTCTCTAGGAAGATGTCTGTGAAACACCCTCACACATTCCCAGAGGAGATGCCCACGCCTGAGCTCCTGGGGCCTTCTAGGAACACCTCCACCGTGATGCTACTCAATACCTAAGTAAGACTGATGGATTCATGTCTCCAAATCTGGTGAGCTCCTTGGGCAAGTGACTAGGTTTCTTTGTTTCCAGCACTTAGGGCAGTACCTTTCACAGTGAGTATAAGACTTTGCCCGCCTGAAGATAACCTGATAAAGTGACTTCTTCATTTAAAAATATTTTTTTAGTTGCAGATGGACACAATATCTTTATTTCATATTTTTATTTTTGTGTGTTGCTGAGGATCAAACCCAGTGCTTCACACATGTGAGACAAGCGCTCTACCACTGAGTCACAACCCCAGCCCTGATAAAGTTACTTCTGAAGGTTCCTGATTACCTTAAGATTTTCCAAAACCTTTAGGCAATCAGAAAGGTTAGAGGTCAGAGAATATCTTTCATCTATTTCTGTGCAATATAAATACATGAAGGACCAGGAAAGCAAGAACCAGATTGGCAGTACAGGGAAGAACATGCCCTACCTAGATAGGCCTCCATCCAAAAAGCCAGCCCCAAAGCTTTTACTTTCCCCTGAGGATGTGTTAATAGTTCTTGTCTCCAACCTGGCATCGACGTACTTAAAGCTGCACCATTTGCTGTGTGAGGCTCTGATTCTGCGGACTTTATTTCAAGCAATCAGAAATATCTAATTTGCATTCACATTCACATCATTGGCCCATATGTTAGCCCTGTTTAAGAGCTATAGGCTTGCATTCATTATGAAAGACTTGGCTCCCCTTTCTTATCTCTTCACTTTAAAATTATTGAGATACTGTCGCTACAAAGGGTTATATTTAGCAAAGACACCATGTTTCCAAGTGCGAATGTGTCTCTGCCTGTGTCTGTGTGTCTGAGAGGGATCTGATATTTGCATCTTCCTCCAAAATATCAGATAACTTTCAAAATGGGAAGAGGAAGATCCATCTCCCTTCTCTATCCCTTTCACATGTGACAGCGCTGCCTCCTACCTAAGGTGTCATTAAAATATCGCGTGGCAATATGTCGGTGCACATGATTCTAGACCACACACTGAGCCCTGATAAGCAGGCCCCTCTGGAGAGCTGCAGTGAGAAATTCTCAGTTTCTTGAGAAGGGGCCCATCCAGGGTTGGTTCCTGGGATTCAATCACATCTCAATTAGAGTCTCCCCACCAGTGGGAAGGGCTTGCCTAGGTCTTATTCTTTCACTTACCGAAAATTTACTGAGCTCCTACTTTGTGATAAGTTCTCAGCGAGGTTTATAAAGAAGAGTGCCTGATATCAAGGAACTTCAGAGACAATGGAAGATGAGCATTGTGACAATGATGACTGTGAGGAAAATTCTGGAAACTGATTGGCATGTGTAAGGTGCTGGGGGAGCACTCAGAGGGAGATGGCCAGTCTTCAGGGAGGTCAGAACAGTGTACAGGACTTGCAGGGCAGGAAGATCATCCCCAGCTCAGCACATATGACCCCAGTGGTCAGGAGGAAACTCACCACAATTATGGGGAAGCAGAGAAAGGGACAGCAGGAGGGAGGAAGGATGTGTCTTTAGAAAGCACCTTTGTCCTGGTCCATAGCAGATGCTGTTCCTACAGCACCCACTTCCCTCACACAGGATGGGAGAGCTAAAAGATGCAAATGGCTGGGGCATGCACACCAACAACAGCATCTTTTTTAAGAAAGATGTACCAGGATCTGGAGAATGTGTTTACCTAATAAGAAAATCAGGGGACAGAGGACAAATCTCATAAGTCTATATACTTTTATCTCGCTTGGATTATTATTGTTTGCTCCATTCTGCCCAACACCCTCTCTGCTCCCACCACCTGACATTTCAGGTAAGACCCTGTCTGCAGTTGATCTAAACTTAGTAAAGAACAATTTTTGCAGACATTAAAATCCACTGTTATTTTTTCTTATTAATATTATTGTGTAGAACTAAAAGAAACAATGCATTTCTGTGTACTATTACCAAAATACTGACTAAATTAGTTGTATAAATACATAGCCTTTAAATCTGGAATTGCTAAATATGATAAAGACCATGTAGAAGGAATGGACAGGACCTAAAGAACATACAAGACATGGTGTCATGCACCTGTAGTCCGAAACTACTTGACATGGGTGAACAGGAAGAGAACAGCATACAAATGTTGGTTCTTTCCAAATAAAGAGATATATTTTAACTGCATAAGTATTTGTAAAGCATTTAGAACAGTACCTGACATGTAATAAGTGAGATATAGCTGTTGTTGAACAAATAAATCAAGATTTCAACAAGGATTTTCAGAGAGCTTGACAAGCTTGTTCTAAAATTTGGAAGGCAGAACAATAGTTCAAAAATAGCCAAAGCACTCTCCAAGAACAGAGGTGGGAGGAAAGATAATACTCATTCTGTCAGATATTAGTACTTAATTATGAAACCATTAAGACAATGTTTTTGTTGGCCAGAAATATACACACAGATGAACAGAAGAAAGAGCCCCAAGATTATTGCTATATGGAAATGCGATAAAGATATGGCTTTCTTTAATATCTTTTAATGCAATTCAATAACTTTTCTCCATAATGATATTTCAGGGAGATTTCTTCCTTGGCACCTTGTAATTTTTCTTGCTAAAATAGAAGATATCATTTGAGAGCTTATACTTTTAACTGTACATTGCTAATGTAAAGGAATGAAATGTAGATTTTTGTCATAAACCTTAGATTCAGAAACTTTGCTTACCTCCCTTTTTAATTCTAAAGATTTGTCTGTGGAACTCTCTGATTTCCTAGGTAATAATGATAACCTCTGCTGGTGAGGACTCCTGGATGAACGGCAGTGGGGATGGTGGCTATCCTTATTTCATTCCTGACATTAAAGGGAATCCTCTTCATCTTTTACCACTCAGAAGAAGGTCTGCTCTAGGTGTCTGGTAGAGTTTCTTATCTGGTTGGAGAAATTGCCTTCTATTTTTAGTTTGCCAAGTCTTTTCTTTTTCATTTGTTTTCTGAATGAACATAGATTTTTTGGGTACTATTGTGTATATTTCAACACATGCTGAGATTCCTGTAAGTGCCCCCACAGGTTGGGGGATAAGACAATTCCATTGCCCCCCAAAACCTCCTTATGCTAAATAGTCTTAGTTATTGTATCTTAAGTCTTTAAATCAGGTAGTGTGTTTTCTCCAATTCTTTAAAAATTTGTTTTGGCTATTTTAGTTCATTTGGTGGTTCCATATACATTTAAAAAAATCAGCTTGCAAATACTTGCCAAAATATCTGCTGGAATTTTATAGGAATTGTATTCTATCAGTAGGTCAGTTTGTAGAAAATCCTGGACACAGTATGTCTCTCCTTTGATTTATGTCTTCTTACATTAGTATTTTATAGTTTTAACCCTTGAATCCTCTGCATGTTTCAGTAGATATATAAGCATTTCATTTGGGAGGGGGCTATAGTATATGGTATTGTTTTAAAATTTTAGTTTCCAGTTGTTCACTGTTAGTATATAGTATATAGAAAAAAGATTGATTTTTGTATATTGATCTTTGATCCTATGACCTTGCTAATTTTGCTAGTTAGTTCTTCAAGTTTTTAAAAAATTCCTTGAGATTTTCTACATAGATAATTGTGTCACTTATGAATAAGGATAATTTAAAATTTTCCTTTCCAATACACATGCTTCTTTTTGTTATTCCTTCTCTCCCTCCCTCTCTCCCTCCCTGTCTCTTTCTCTTTCTTTCTTTTTCCTTCCTTCCCCATCAGTCCTTTCCTGCCTTATTGCATTGTTCAGTACTTCCAGTGTGATGTTATATAGGAGTGATGAAGAGACATTTCCCCTTATTCCCAATTTAGAGGAAAATGTTCAGTCTTTGACTCTTTATGATTTTAACTGTAAGTGTTTTGATGGTGCCCTTTATCAGGTTGATGATGCTCCCTTCTAGTCCCAGTTTTCCAAGAGTTTTTATCATGGACGAATGTTGGATTTTGTCAAAAGCTTTTTCAAACTCAATCGATATGATCATAGAATTTTTCTTTTTTAGGCTGTAAATATAAAATATATTGATTGACTCTCTAATATTGAACTCTCTTTGCATTCCAAGCATAAAGCCTACTTGTTTGTTTATATGTTGCTACATTCAATTGGATAATTATTTTATCCAGATATTTACATCTATGTTCATGAGAAATATTGGTATGTAGTACTTCCCCCCTTTATTGTCTTTCCCCTTTCTTCTATTTTCTAGAAAAGATTAGTGTAAATGGTATTAACTCATCTTTAGATTTTAATTTCAAGAATTCACTAGTGAAGGTGTTTGAGCCTGCAGTATTCTTTTCATAAGATTTTGGTATGTTTGTTTGAGATGGGTCTTCCTGTATTATCCAGGCTAGATTGAACTTCTGGGCTCAGTGATTCTCCTACATCAGCATGTCAAGTAGTTTTGGACTACAGGTTCATGACACCATGTCCCGTTTGTTCTTTAGGTCCTGTCCATTCCTTCTTTCCTTCCTTCATTCTCTCTCCCCAACTTCTCTCTTTCCTTCCTCCTTCCTTCCTTTCTGTTCTTCTTTTATTTTCTATAGAACCTACAGGTGCTTTCACTGAGTTATATCCCTGGCTCTTTTTATTTTTTATTTCAACAAAGGATCTTGCTAACTTGCTTAAGGCCTCACTAAGTTTCTGAGGCTGGCCTTAAGCCTGGGATCCTCCTACCTTGGCATTCTAAATTACTGGGATTATAGGTGAGCACCATAGTCCCTATCTTTTTCATAAGGCATTAAAATGCAAGTTCAACTTCCATAATAGTTTTAGAACAATTTAGGATATATATTTCATCTTGGGTGAATTGTGGTAATTTGAAGTTTTTGAGAAGTTGGTCCATTTCATGTAAATTATAAAATATACATGTATAGAGTTGTTAATAATAATAGTTTATTATCTTTCAATGTCTGCAGGGTCTGACTTGGTATTTCCTCTTGATTCCAGTTACTGGTTATTTGTGTCATCTCTTATTTTCTTTGTTTTGCTACCTTTAGTTTGCTATAGTTTCGTAAGTATTATTGATTATTTTTTCAATAATCAGAATTTAGTTTGATTTTCACTATTGTTTTTCTGTTTTCAATTTAATTGATTTTAATGGTCATCTTATTTCCTTCCTTCTTCCTCATTTGGTTTTAATTTGCTTTTTCTTCCTAGGTTATTAAACATATATTATTAATTTGAAATTTTTTTTTCTGTTCCTTGAATGTTTGGTAGAAGGTGACTGTAGAATCATGTGAATTAGGCATTTTCTTGTATAATTCTTTTATTTATTTTGGTGGATCATTATTTTACTACATATCTAATTCCTTAGTGGTATAAGGTCTATTCAGACGGATAATTTTCCTTCTTTCTCTCTCCATCCCCCTTTACGTACACTAAATATGATGAAGGTAGCAATTTCAGGAAGTAGCTACCACCCCTAGGGACAGGAGAATGAAGAAAACAGTTTTGAACCACTAACACTAACTTTTAATTTCTTTTAAAAATGCCTTGCAGTTTGTCAAATTCATTCCTAAGTATTTTATCTTTTTTGATATTATAAATGAAATTGTTTCCTTAATTTCATTTTCAATTGTTCATGTACAGAAAGACAACTGATTTTTATATTCTATTCTATCCTACAATCTTATCAAATTTATAACAGCCTAATAACTTTCTAGTAGATTCTTCAGGATTTTCCATACATATAAGACTATATCATCTGTAAGCATAGGCAGTTTATCTTTTCAACCTCATAATACGGGCCTCTTCATTTTCTTGTCTGGAATCTCCAGTACAATGCTAAGTAGAAATGGCAATAAAGGATATCCTTGTCTTATTCCTGATCAGAAGAGCATTCAGTCTTTTATCAGTATGTATGATATTAAACAGGGGTTTCTCAGAGAGGCTCTACATCTAATTGAGGAGGTTCCCACTTATTTCTAGTTTGATAAATACTATCATGGATGATAATTGGATTTTATCAATTGCATCTTCTGTATCTATTGTAATAACCATATTATTTTGGTTAATTTAATAATATTTTTATTTTAGTAACTTGGTTTTCAAAGGCTGAACTAATCTTGTGTTCCTGGGAAAAATTGTACTTGGTCCTGGTGAATAATCATACGGTGCAAGATTTAATATGCCAGTATCTTGTTGAAAATGTTTGCATTTAATTTCGGACTTTGTGATGTCTTTCTGTTTTTCAAATGAAACTATTACTATCCTCATGATATAAATTGGAAAATGTTTGTTTCTCTCCATTTTTTGAAATAACTTGTGAAAATTTGTTATTAAGTCTTCTTTAAATGTTTGGTAGAATGAAGCATTGAAGACTGGACATTTTTATGGAAAGTTTTTAAATTATTAGTTCCATCTCTTTTAGATCTATTCAGATTTGCTATTTCTTAAGTCAGTTTCAATCTTTCTCAGAATCTGTCAATTTCTTTAAAATTATTTATTTTGTTGGCATATAGCTGTTCTCTTCATTTGTCTAAGGTCAGTAAAGATGCCTCTTCTCTCCTGATTTTAGTAATTTTAATCTTTTCTATTTTTTCTATTGGTCAGTCTAGCTAAAGGCTTATCAAATTTGTTCATGTTTTTAAGTAACTAGTTTTTGTATTCTATTATTTTTCCACTTTATTTCATTAATTTTCACTGTATTATTATTATTATTATTATTATTATTATTATTATTATTATTTTACTTAAGGGGGGGTGTGGTCAGTGAGGAGAACAGGTTGAGACTCAATTGCCAGAGACTGTCACTGTTCTGAGATTTAATAAATGTTTTTAAAAGTTCTTCAGTTGATGTATGCTCTTATGAGAATTCCCAAAAGCTTTGAGTGTTTAGTTTTTGTGTTAGTTTTTCATCACTGTGACTAAAATAACTGACAAGAACAATTTAGAGGAGAAAGTTTATTTTAGCTCATGGTTTCAGTTCATGGTCAGCTGGCTCCATGGCAGAAACATTAGGATGGAAGGGGATGGTGGAGGAAAGCTATACAACTCATGGCAGCCAGGGGCAAGAGGGAGATGGAGAGGCTAGGGACAAGTCATAGTCCCCAAGGCCATGCCTCTAGTAATCTATTCTTCAATGATGCCTGCTTGCCTATAGTTTCCACCTCCTCCCAGTAGTCTATTCAAATTATTAGTCTATCAAATGAACTAATGAGGTTACAGCTCTCATGATCTAGTCACTTCCCTAAAACCATACCTCTAGATATTGTGGCATTAGGGACCAAATCTTCAGCACATGAGCTTTTGGGGGACTTTCCAGACCCAAACCATAATAATTTAAAAATTATTTTTTCCAGTTATAGCTATTTCATTAGAAAGTAGGCCCAAGTAGGTTCATCATGTTCAAACTGCTCTCCATTGAGAATAGTTTTCACATTTTTATTTATTTATTTTTTTGGGCAAATTGTTTTTACTTTGTATAATACATACATTTTCCAACTATGCACAATTAGCTAAATGAATCCTATAGACATCTTACTAGCAAATGAAGTAAGGTACAAATGCGTACAATAAATATGTATATGCAAAGCAGATCAAACTAAATTACATTATTTAGGACATTGCAAACATAGGATAAAATCCAGCAGGTATTGTAAAAGTCGTGATACTGATTGGCTCTAGAAGAGTCATCAGAGGTTGTAATACACTTTGGGGGCTTTTACCCTTCATAAGTTTTATTGGTGCATTATATTGTATGTAATGGTGGGATTCAGTGTTATATATTCATACATGTATACAATATAATGAGACCAATTTCCACATTTTTAAGTGTTTAAAATAAATAAATACATATTTATAGACACATATACTTACATATGTGTATGTGTCTCAATTTTGCCTCTTGTCCTCCAAAGCTTAAAATATTTATAATGTGACCCTTTAAGAAAAATTTTGCTTTCTTTTAGCTTTGTTTTACCTTTCCCATTTAGATTCACAAGAGTCATTTATTTCTTGCGGGGGGGGGGTATCCATTTAACCCAGAATCATTTATTGAAAGGGCCATCTTTACAATATATTAGACACCAGCTCTACTTACATTCCTCTCCACTATAGCAGGAGTGAAGAAATTTCCTTGATGAGATGATTAGGTCCTAACTCTTCTTTTGAGAGATAATCTCTTTTCTTTTGCTTTCCATGTTCTCTGCCTCTGCCCTCTGGGAGGTTTTCCTTGTCCATGATCTCCCATAGACACATCAGCAGCACTGCAAAAAGAAGGAGCTGCCTGGCTCTATTCCCTGAGCCTGCTCTTTTTGGGGACTGGAAGGGGCTGGGGGTCAACCAAAGATGGCTTATAGCTTGAATAAATAAAACTGATTTTAAATTGGGTGTACAGTTTCTTTGGCAAATACAATTTCCTCAAAAATGTAGTTGATTTCTAATATTTGTTCCCAGTCAGCTCAATATAATTAATAACATCTAAAATTATTTTTGAGATTGTCTTTCTGAGATTGTGGTGGGAGATGTGGAGCAAGGAAGAAGAGGAAGGATCCAATTAGGAGAGAGAAAATACACCAGTTACTTTAACAGAGAATTTAAAATAAAGAATTGTTAAAGTAAAAAATAAAACAGTACATTTTAGGAAGAACCTTAGGGAGTGTGGTTTCAGCCTGGTTTCACTGGGAAATTTTGGATTGTAAATTATGTTTCAAAATTGATCCCACGGAAACCTGGAAGATAAAGCTTTCATACTCCTACATTTATCACTGGTCCAGAGCTACCTCTGAAGGAATGTAAATTCATAGGTACTTTCAGTCTTCGTAGAGGCAGGCAAAGGGGCTTCAATAGTGAAGGGCATTGAAATCAGCAGATGCTCAAGACCCTAATATAAAATGGAGCAGTATTTGCCTATAATCTGTACACATCCTCCTTATACTTTCATTCACTCCATCTTTATTTAAAATATCTAATATAATGTACATATCACACTGTTGGTATACTGTATTGTTTAGGGAATAATGACAAGAAAAAATGTCCATACATGTATAATTTTTTTTTCTGTGAAGTGTCTGTTCAGTTCCTTAGCCCATTGGTTGATTTGGGATATTTGTTTTTTGGGTGTTAAGTTTTTTGAGTTCTTTATATATCTCAGAGATTAGTATTCTATCTGAGGTACATGTGGTAAAGATTTTCTTTCATCCTGTAGGATCTTTCTTCATTGTTATTGATTATTTCCAGTGCAGTGAAGAAGCATTTTAGATAAAGTGAAGAGAATCAATAGTACACATGTATATTTAATACCTTTTAATCATTGCTAGCAACAAATGCCATTCCATGCTTTGGACTGATGGAGACACCCCAGTGAGCTGGGAAAAGGTGCTGAGAGCCCCGAGGCTGGAGGATGTAGTCCCCAGGAGGGTGCAATGCAGGAGCAGTGAAAGATGAGCTGGAGGAAGATCCAGGGCACAGAAGCTTATCCCAATGCGGCGACGGGAGCCAAGCTTGATCTAGGAGTAACCAGAAGAAAATTACCATTCCAAGGGGGATTAGAAATACACTGCAGGGCTGGAGTGTGGCTTGGTGTTAGAATACTGGCCTAGCATGCAGGAGCCCTAGCCTATCAGCAGCACTGCAAAAAGAAGGAGCTGCCTGGCTCTATTCCCTGAGCCTGCCCCACAAAAGTCACGGAACGTAATCCTGTATTGCTTCTCTCCATCTACGGATAGATCACTTTTAGTTGTTAGTTCTGAAAAATAAACTCCTGTGTGTATCTCTGCCTGGTCTCCTTTTCATTTCTCGTACGCTTGTCTCCTGGTTCCTCACTTTTCTTTCAGCCTCTAAGAATTATTTTTTAAAACTGGGGCTTGAACCCGGGGCCATTTTAACACAGAGCTACATCCCAAGTCCTTTTTATTTTGAGACAGGGTCCCACTGAGACAAGAACTTGATGATCCTCCTGCCTCAGCTTCCTGAATTGCAAGGATTACAGGATTTTGCCAAAACCTCCCAGATCTTTAACACACAGACCTTTCTAATTCTGGCCTCCTGTATGAATGGTTTCTTATTTCTCATCCAAATGGTCCAGCTTTACTCAGGTGTTTATTTTTCCTATAGCCTCCATATTGATTACCTTTCGAGATTAATCTTTCCCAAAGGCCACATGGATCATTCTTAAGGACCTGGCATAGATGCAGATGTCCAAGAGAAAAACAATTTCTTCTCAACTTTTGTCAAGTTTGTTGTTGTGATAGACCCTGTAACAAGACAGATTACAGCAGAAAAACAAATTTATTAATGCTTGCAGTGCACCTCCCGTAGGAGAAACCTTGATGAAAGTAATTTAAGGCAATGGCTTAGAACTCTAGCTCTTATAACATCTTTAACAAAGGACAAAATTTTATAGGAAAATGACAGGACAGTGGGTAACAGTTTCAAGTTTCCCAATGTGGGAACTGGGAAGGTAAATATATAGGTGAGACTAATGGATTACGTTTTATTTGTAGATTCCTCTAATTCATTCAGAGCTGTCCCCTGTACTTTTTCAGTACTTTTTAAAAATTTTTCATGGAGCCTCATAAAAGCAAGGTAGGCACTATACTACTGAGTTATATATCCCAAGCCCAGAACTTGGCAACATATTGCAACATTTTCATCATCTTTTATAAAAGTAATAGTCTAGAATAGTTGGAATTTTTTAAGTGATACTTTAGTACAAATAGTTTGAGAATCAGTATTCTGGCCCCCCAAATCTCATGATACTCTTAAAAATTCTAGTTATAGATGGACCAATACTTTTATTTGTTTATTTTTATGCGGTGCTAAGGGTCGAACCCAGAGCTTCACATGCACCAGGCAAGTGCCCTACCACTGAGTCACAATCCCAGCCCCTTCTTGATACTCTTGATACAAAATCTCTTGCAACTCTTTGTTCTTTGTTCAGCCAGCTGCAGAAAATCCACCAGAGCTCTAGAAAAAAAGTGAAACTACTAGATAGAAGTAAGCCAGGTTTTCTGAATCATTGATGGAACAGAGACCCCTCCTCCACCAAACACAAACAGCTGTACTAGAGTATAAGGTAAGAAATAAACTTAAAAAGACAATGGAATGAATCTGACGTAACTTTCCTATGGACATATACAAATATACCGCAATGAATTTCACCATCATGTACATCCATAAAAATCAATTTTTTAAAAAGTAAATTACTATGGTTAAATGTGAAAGATCAGTAGAGAGAAGGGAACAGGGGGTGGGGAGAGGGAAAAGGAAAGAGAAGTACTGAAGTCTGAATTAGAATAAGATATATTCCATGCTTGTACAGCAGAAAATGGATTCTACCATTGTGTATAACTAAAAAGAACCAATAAAAAAGAAATAATTTTTATGTTAAACTACTAAAAATTTGAGAAAATTTATCTTAGTAGTGTTAGTTATTCAAATATATTTTTAAAAATCTTCCTATAACATTAACTTTCATCTATATGCTCATGATTTCTGGGTTTTTATTTTCAGAGTATACCTTCTCCAAAACATCAGAATCTATTTTTGTGTTATCACATACTTGACAACCCCATTTGAATGTTCCACAGGCCCAAGACAGTAAATATTTATAAAGCTGAATATATTGTGCTCCTTTCTCTTTTTCTTTTCTCTATTTAATTTTGTCAGGTCATGTCCCCATTCCTCCAGTTATCCAACCCTGAAACCTGAGACTAACCCCTTACTTTGTCTTTCTCTAGTTCCCACCATAGCCATTCAACTCTGCACCAAGTTCCAAAGGTTCTAACTTTATCTTTCCAATCTTGCACTACTTTCACTTTTCAGTTTCTCTACCATATCTTGCTTGAGTTACTGCAAAATTTTCTATTGTATACTCCTGTAATTAACTCCTTCCAGTGCCACAAAAACACATTTTCAAAAAACAGATCCAAGTATGTGTGTTTTAAAAACACATGTTATTAACATAGTCCTTGATATAAAACTTATACTCTTTATATTGTGTGGTAGAATCTATTGATTGACTACTTCATTATCCCTTTTACTCTTATAATCAGAGATGATGGAAAGTGTGTGTGTGTAAGGGGGGTACTATATTACCCCATACAGTTTTGCTACTAAAGTTCTAGATATAGTAGGTTTTTATCAAACTGATACACTTGCACTAGATTTGGAAGATGAAAATCAGGTAGAAACCATCTCTGTTATTGTTATCATTGTTGTTATTTTTATTGTTTTTGTTGTTATTAGCAAGGTAAATTAAAAATATATGTCTTAAGTGGTAACTCCAGGGGTTGAACTTAGAGTTATAGTGTCTCTCATGAGAGGCACCTGAGACAGCATCAGTGGTGGTGGCAGAAGCTTCCTGAACCCTAGATCTCAGCCATGAATCTTAGCAGCCCCTTGGCATCTATTCCTCCAACACTTCCACCAAAATTATATTTCCCTGTATTAAATAACTTCCTATCTGAAATACTTAAAACATTTTCTATTATCTATACTACACTCTGACTAATTAACATGATGTAAAGGGACTTTCATAATCTATCTCCTTTTTCTCTCACCAACCTAATATGATGCTCCATCACCACTCTATACACATCCATCCCCACAAATTATACTGACACCATGCTGAACTACTTGCACATCCTCAAGCGCACCCTGTTTTCTCATGACTCCTCTGCTTGAAAAACCATTTTGCCCTTTTTCAACTCTCCAACTCCTATTTGTTCTTTAAGATTCAAAAGAACCTTACCTACTCTGGGAAGCATTCCCTGATATGTCTGCCTCCATCAGTGTGCTTATAATAGAATTTTTTCATTTTTCTCCAGAGTGTCTGAGTTCCCTACCTACATTTGAGATGCCCCCATTTTCAGTGGGCATAGGCTTCCACCTATGTAGAAAGTGCCAGCTACTTGTGTTCCCACTTTCCTTGGTTAGGGTATCTGCACATGATCTAGGATCTGCCAGTTAGACACATCTATCCCATATTTGGGGTTAGGGGCTATTGATGTGAAAAAGGCATGTTTTCTTTGCAGAACTCACACTGCATAGCAGCAATAAGAGAACCTAAAACCAATTTTTAGAGGCATCAAGCCAGTACTTATAGCAACTTATATCAGTGGTGTGGGCAATTCAAGCTGGAGTGTCTCTGTTACTGGCCGTAACAATGGTATCCTCTCCAGCCTAGTTCAGTATGATTTTGGAAGTTATTTGTGTTTGCGTAGGCTCTGGTTTTTAAACTGGCCAAAATACTATATACTAATCAATGCTCCTTAATAAATTCCTTTACTGCATAAATAAGTCAGAATCTGTTTCTATTGCTTATGACCAAGGACTTTGACTTGTATAATTCCTCCCTGCTCTCTCCTACTGCATTTTGTATGTGTGAGTTTAGGTCATTGTTCAGCAAATATTTACTTCTGTGTACTCCAAATACAGTTTCCTGCCCTATCGGCATTGCACTTGTTCAGTTGTTTTTCTTTGGCCAACACAATGTCAGCATTTGTAATTCAAGCAGAGACTTGAAATATTTTTGTGTGTTTGAGCTAGCCTCCTGATGCAATGATGAGAAGAGTGAGTCCCAATTGTTGCTAATTATTCAGTTTTGACTGCAAAGTTAAAGCCTATGGAACCAACCACACACCCCAGGCAGCTGCAGATCCAAAGACAAGGGACACATGGAGTTGACTTGAACCCAGCCTGTATACAGCCTGTATTCTAGAATTCATATCCCAGAGACATCCCACAAACTTAAAAGCAAGAGAATAAATTTGCTATTTAAGTTAATGCACTATTGTGCAGTATCATATCCATAACTAATACAGTATGGAATTATCATTAATAGATCTAGCAATAGTTAACCTATATTATACTTATTGGTATAACTTGCTCTCCACTGGATTATAAGATTGTTGAGGGTGAAGATTACTTCTTATTGGTCTTTACATTTTCAGTGCTTATCTTAAAATCTTTATCAAACTTCAGTGAATGTTTGGTGAATGAAAAAACACATAAACAAATGAATGGGAAGCATTCTAAAAAGTGTGTGTGTGTGTGTGTGTGTAGATATAGATATAGATATAGATATAGATATAGATATAGATATAGGTATTGATTTTTTTTGGTTCATTGCACCATGAGAGAAGCCTTTCAGAATGTCACCTCTTTATTAAAATGTTTCTCCTGTCAAAATATAGTAAAATTGATTAGATCGAGCTAGATTAAATTATAGTTGTACAATAATCTGTGCCTGAGATTATTCCCTACTTATCTTGTTTGGAGTTTTGGGTGCTCCTCAATGAGATGAAAACAGAGAACCAGCTGATAATAAATACACTCAATAAATTTCATTTCCATTTTCTTTTCAAAACTTAGTTACTGCTTTATATACATTCTTTTGCTATTTTATATGTACTTAATTATCTCTAGTATGTGTGGATTCTGCAAAATTACTTTCAAATAATAAATTAATTTCTTTGTTTTCAAATTTGGCTTATTTGGTAGCATCACTCCATCACTCCCATGTACCAAATACCTGACTTACAGCTGAAGCTTAAGAAGTTTATTAGATAAATTTGTCATTTATTAGATTAAGAGTTTCCTGAGTGTAAAATTTTCTGTGTAAAATTTTGATACAATTCTTTTAACAAGGGAACATTTTAGTACTGACTAAAATTGAAACTCTTATACATTTTTATTTTATTTTGATAAAACATGCAAAGTGACTTGTCTCAAACCTTTCCTGAGATCTGTATAATTACTGATGTCCCCAGCTGGGGTGAAAAATCAGGATTGTGTTGAGGTTCAGAGATAAAAATGAGTATACAAGAATAAGATAAACAATAAGAGTTTAGGTTTTGTCATGACCATGACCATTTTGATGAGTCTATAACAACTGCATCAAAGTGGCCTGTTAGAAGACAGAATTCAAAGTTATGCATATGTCCTGTTTCCCTAAGTTACAGCCCTAAAGCAGGAATAAAGTATTAGATCATAAGTAAACAGTTTTGCTTTGTTTTAGTACTGGAGATTGAACCCAGAGGTGCTTTAACACTGAGCTATTTTTTAATTTAATTTAATTTTTATAATTTGAGACAATGTCTCACTAACTTGCCAAGAGTCTTGCTAAATTGCTGAGGATGGCCTCAAACTTTCAATCCTCCTGCTTCATCCTCAATTGCTGGGATTACAGTTGTGCACCACCATGCCCTTCTCATAAGTGGACAGTTATATTGTCTATAATGCAAAAAGCAGACAGATTTCTTTAGGAAAGCAAAACTATGCTTGAATTAAAGCAAAAACACAACAAAATAACTTCTTTGAGTCATTCTAGGCAAGATTTTATGTATGGTCTACCTTTATCCAGGGTAGATTTCAGTATATCTAGAGGAATGTGTATGTTATAAATCCTTCAGGCAATTTTCTTTAGTGTTACTGTATTCAACTGAGCTTTTAAAAATTAGTGAACAGCTCTGAATTTGAGATTAACCCCCCTGAGAAATACCTAGAATACAGTGATTCATTGTGACTAATTAAGTACAGAGCCTTATGTTTTAATAAACCAGCAGAGCTTGGGGGTAGCATTGACATTTTCTGGTGAATATTAAAACATGCAAAAAGCCAGCTGAATAGAGAGTCATTCCACCTGGTACTTGGAGTTGTGCCAAAGAAATGAAGTATAGAAATAAGGATCAGATTGTCTTGAGAAAGTAATTTGTGTCCCCTCTAAACTACAAACAAATGGGTAACTGATCTTGTAGAATTCCACACCATAAAACATAGCAGCAATAATTTTAGTCTGGAATATTTTAAATACCAATGTGATCCTTTACCATTAAAATCTTTATACTAAAATATTCATAGAACATCAAGATGTTATTTTCTCATTTTGGAATGGCCCTCCTGAAACCTGCCTGATTTTTAAATTGAATACTGACCCAAGATAGCATCTTTTCAAGTGTTTTTTTTTTTGTAACCCATCTAACCTCCTTGATAAAATGTGTGTTTTGCACATTTTTTAAAATAGTTAGATTTTGAGAAATCTTTATGTATTCTGGATAAAAATACTCTATCTGATATGTGACTTGAAAATGTTTTTCCAAGTCTATGGCTTATCACAGTGTCTTTTTAAAAAAAAGAGAGAGAGAGAGAATTTTTGTTTAATATTTATTTTTTAGTTTTTGGCAGACACAACACCTTTGTTTGTATGTGGTGCTGAGGATCAAACCCGGGCCGCACACATGCCAGGCGAGCGCACTACCACTTGAGCCACATTCCCAGCCCATCACAGTGTCTTTCAAAGAGCAAAAAATCTTAATTTTACTATAGAGGAGTTCATCAGCCTCTTTTATGGCTTATGCTTTTGGTGTTGTATTTTAGACTGACCCAAAGTCACAAAGATTTTCTTCTGTTTTCTCCTAGAAGCATTAGAGTTTTAAGTTTTAGATTTAGGGATATGATCCATTTTGAGTGAATTTTGGTTACATATGGTACAAATTATGGATTAAGGACACTTATTTATTTTATGCCTTCATACTTATAGACTTTATCTGTCAAATTAATCTAAGATCATTTGCTTGTTCATTTCTTCACTGCACTGCCTTTGCACCTTTGCACCTTTGTCAAAAATTAATCAATCATATATGTGTAGGTCTATCTGTAGACTATTCTGTTTGGTTGATCTATTTTTCTATATTTATACCCACATTATGCTGTCTTCTTAGAGTAGCTTCATTGTAAAGCTTAAAATCAGATGGTGTTAGCCTTCCAATTTTTTTCTTTCTTGTAAACTTGTTCTGACTATTCTAGGTCCTAAACATTTTCATATAAATTATAGAATCAGACTGTTAATTTATTCAATAAAAACCTATTATGTTATTGTGAATGGGATAGTTTACTAATTTCTTTTTCAACAGATTCATTATTGTTTTATGGGAAATCCATTGATTTATAATGTATGTTGATCTTGTATCCTGATACTTTACTAAATTTGTTTATCAGCTGTATAATTCTTCTAGTGGAGTTTTTTGGATCTTTTAAACATACGGTCATGTCATCAACAAACAGAGATAATTAGAGCTCTTTTCCTATTTGTATCCCTTTAATTTCCTTATCTTGCCTGATTGCTCTGGCTAGAGTTTCAAGGTTTATATTGAATAGTAGTGGTGAAAGTGGGCATCCTTTTCTTAGTCCTACTTTTAGAGAAAATGCTTTCAGTTTTTCTCTGTTCAGTGTTATATTGGCCTTGGGTTTGTCGTATATTGCCTTTACAATGTTGGGGTAAGTTCTTTCTATTCCCAGTTTCTCTAGTGTTTTAAACATGAGTGGGTCCTGGACTTTGTCAAATGCTTTTTCTGCATCTAATGAAATAATCATGTGTTTCTTATACTTAACTCTATTTATGTGGTGAATTACATTTATTGATTTGCATCTGTTGAACCAACCTTGCATCCCTAGGATTAAACCAACCTGATTATGGTGCACTATATTTTTAATATGTTTTATATGCAATTTTCCATTATTTTATTCAGAATTTTTGTAACTATGTTCATCAAAGATATCAACCTGAAGTTTAGGAAAATTTTCCAATTCAAAATAACCTCAAAAAATTGGGGAATTTATCTAACAAAGGATGTGAAAGACCTCTACAATGAAAACTATAGACTACTAAAGAAAGAAATTTAAGAAGACCTTAGAAGATAGAAACAGTTCCCATGTTCTTAGATAGGCAGAATTAATATTATCAAAGTGGCCATGCTACCAAAAGCAATATATAAATTCAATGCAATCTTCATCAAAATACTAATGACATCCCTCACAGAACTAGAAAAAAAAAACTGTTCTAAAATTCATTTGGAAAAATAAAATTTAGAGTAATCAAAGTAATTCTGAGCAAAAAGAGCAGTACTGAAAGCATTATAGTACTGAGCCTCAAATTATACTACAGAGCTACAGTAACAAAATCAGCATGAAACTGGCACCAAAACAGACAGGATGACCAATGGGATAGAATAGAAGACAGAGAAACAGACCCATAGAAATATAGTTATATCATATTAGATAAAGAAGCCAAAAACATATGTTAGAGAAAAAACAGCTTTTTTTTTTGTACCAGGGATTAAACTTAGGGGCACTTACCACTGAGCCATATCCTTAACCCTTTTTATATTTTATTTAGAGACAGGGTCTCCCTAAATTGCTCAGGGCCTAGCTACATTGCTAAGGATGACTTTGAACTTGCAATCTTCCTGCCTCAGCAGCTGGGATTACAGGCATGTGCTACCATGCCCAGCTGGAAAAGATAGCCTTTTTAACAAACTGTGATAGAAAACTGAAAATATATGTAGAAGAATGAAACTTGACCCATATCTCTTACCCTGCATAAAAGTCAACTCAAAGTGATAAAAAACCTAGGAATTAGATGAGACCTAGGAATTATAACCTGTAACCTTGTCAAAGTCACTTCCTAGTTCCACTAGTTATTTATATTTTTCAGAGATACACATTTATGTAGGCATAACAGAATTTTTTTTAAAATAGATTCCACCGTATATTCTGCATACATGATCATGTGGTCTGCAAATAAAGTTATACTTTTACCTTTTCAGTCTAAATGCCTTTCTTTCCTTTTCTTATATTAATATATTAATAAAACTTCAATACAATGTTGAATGCAGTGACAGTGTATATCCTTCCATTACTCCTGATTTCAGGGTGAAAACAAACATTTAGTGTTTCATTAATAGAGAGTTGTTTATTTTTAAAATGCCTCTTATAAAGGTGGGTAAATTCCCTTTAATTCCTCATTTCCTGGGAGTTTTTGTTATGATGCTAAATTTTACTGAATGCTTTTGCTGCATCTGTTGAGATGATTGGTTTTTTCCTTCATTAATCTTTCAATATAGTGAATTACATGAACTGATTTTCAAATGTTAACCCAAGCTTGTATTTCTCAGATAAATCTCTCTAGATTCTTTTTGTATATTGTTAAATTCAAATTGCTAAATTTTAAAAATATGTTTGCAGCAAAGTCCATGAGGGATATTTGTCCATTTAGTTTTCTTCTAATGTCTTTGGTTTGGGTATCTGAGTAATGCTGGCCTTCCTCCTCTTCAATTTTTTAAGAAGTGTTAATGTATAATTGGTATTCTTTTCTTCCTTAAATGTTTGGTAGTACTCACCAGTGAAGGCATAGGAGTCTGTATTTTTATTTGTAGGTATCTTTTTTTAATTTTTTTAATTCTTTTTAGACATATATGACAGTAGAGTATATTTTGACATATTATACATACATGGTTTGTGGGTAAGTTTTTAATCATGCATTCATTTTATTAATAATACTTATATTTGAGTTTTTAATTTCTTCTTGGATGAACTTTAGCTATTTGTCTTTCAAGAAATTTGCTCATTTCATCCAAGTTGTCATATTTAGTGACACAAAGTTGTTCATAATATCTTCTCTTTATCCTTTTAACATCTGGATAATCTATATTGATATCACCTCTCTCAGTCCAAATATTGTCAATTTGTGTATTAACATTTTTTCCTGATCACTCTGGATAAAAGTTTATTAATTTTTTTTAAATCTCCCTCTTCAAACCAGCTTTGAATTGATTTCTTTTAATGTTTATCTGTTTTCTGTTTCATTGATTTCTACCCTTGTCTGCATTTTTTTTCTTTCTTCTGCTTATTTTGGGTTTAATTTTTCCCTTCTTTCTTTATAGTTTCTTAAAGTGAAAGCTGAAGTTATTTCTTATGTTCTAAAAGACATTGAATGCTATTTATTTCTAAGTTCAACTTTAGCCACATCTCACAGGTTATATTTACCTGTTGTCACTTTTGCTTTGTTAAAAAGACTTTAACTCAGTAAATAATTTTCTATAAGTTCTTCTTTAATACATAGATTATTTAGAAATTTAATATTTAATTTCTGATATTTAAAGATTTCCCAGATATCTTTTTGTTATTGTTTGCTAATTTTGCTTGTTTTTTGTTTGTTTGCTTGCTTTTGTTTTAATAAACTCACTTCATTTTTGGAGCACTCTTAGGTTTACTAAAAGTTGAGCAGAAAGTACACAGTCCCCACATACCTTCCGTGTTTCCTTTATTGTTAACATCTTGTGTTAGTGTAATACATGTGTTACAATCATCCATAGTTGATCTTAGAATTCACTCTGTTTTACAGTTCAATGGGTTTTGACAAATGCATGTCATGTATATACCATTATTACATCATGAAAAATAGTTTTACTCACTGCTTTAAAAATTCCTGTTTCACTTATTCATCCCTCCCACCCACCAACTGAACCCCTGGAAACCCTGATCTTTTTATTGTCTGGATAGTTTTACCTTTTTCAGAATGTCGTATATTTAGAATCATATGATATGTAGTCTTTTCAGACTGACTTGTTTATTTAGCAATAGGTATTTGAGTTTCCTCCATGCCTTTTTCATAGCTTGAAAGATCATTTCATTTTATCTCAGAATGGTATTTCATTGTGTGGATGTACAACAGTTTGTTTTTTTTTTTTTGTTTGTTTATTCACCTACTGAAGGACATATTGGTTGCTCACATTTTGAGGCAATTATGAAGAAAGCTACTATAAACATTCATGTGCATGTTTTTGTGTGGGCACGAGTTTTTAAATCATTTGGGTAAATACGTAGAACACTAACAGCTTGATTTACCTGCCTAAGGTCATGCAGTCAGGGTGTAACTGATAGAATTGAACTCAATCTGATCCAGAGTCTATACACTTAACCACTATGCAAAACTGCCTCTTAATAAGTGATATAAGTAAGACTAACTCAGTAGGGACATGTAGTTTGAGTTAGATCTGGCTAGAAGACAGAGAGTTGGACATATAGAAATGGGGAGAAAGTTTCATTGTGGGGTATGTGAAATGCTGCTTAGAAAAGTGAAATACTGATGATGGTTACAAAAAATGTGAATGTATTACTAAGTAATATCACTGAATTATAAACTTAAATATAGTTAAAATGGCAACTTTTATGTTATGTGTATTTTACCATAGGTTTTTTTTTTTTAAGGAACATCTTTTTGTCTTTCTTTTTTTTTTTAGTTGTAGATGCACAATACCATTATTTTATTTATTTGCTTATTTATTTTTATAGGTACTAAGGATCAAACCCAGTACCTCACAAGTGCTAAGCAAGTGCTCTGCCACTGAGCTATAACCCCAGGTACCATAGTTGTTGTTTTTTTAAATACAATGTGCATGTTGATCCATGGGTGTAATAGTAAATTAATCCAAGTGAAATTAAAGTTTTATTGGGGGAATAGAGAGAGAAGGAGTTGGAATTTGTAAAGATCTTGGAGAATCATTGAAATTTTACAAGGAAAAAAAATGAAATCTGAAATTTCTTTCTTTGTACTGGGAATTGAACCCAGGTATGCTTTACGAGTGAGCTACACTCACAGCCCTTTTTAATTTTTATTTTGAGACAGTATTTTGCTAAGTCACTAAGGGGCTCACTAAATTGTTGAGGCTGGCTTCGAACTTGCAATCCTCCTGCCTCAGCCTCCCAAGTGACCGGGATTATAAGCATGCACCACCGTGCCAGTGAAATTTGAGATTTCAAAGTATTACCTTCTGTATATGAAAACTTACTAAAGTAAGACAAGGTTAGAGGTAAAAGAAGCAACTCAATTCAGTCTAGCTGCATACACACATACATTATCACATTTCATAAGGTGAGCTTTACTGTCTGTTTCTATACTCAAAAAAGCTAAGGCTAATTCACATTTATCTTCCCAGCATTTGGTAAAATTATGGTAATTTTAAATTAGGTCTTTTTATTGAAAATCCAGTGGGATTCATGTGCTGGGAGCCATCAGCCAAGTAGGTATGACAAATTCCTTGCCAGCTTACTCCCATGCTGTCTAGTGGAAGGACTTCTGAAAGGTGACCTTGCTCAAGGACCAGGGCAGGATCCGTGTTTAGGGTGTTCCCCCTTTAGAATAGGGCAGTTTAGCATAATAGGAGATTAGGGTGTTCCCCCTTTAGAATAGAGCAGTTTAGCATAATAGGAGATTAGGGTGTTCCCCCTTTAGAATAGGGCGTATCCTGCTGCTGAGTTCCTCTTGAGTGCTTAGGGTCAGACAGTATATTTTGGGAGACAGAAGCCCATGCGGAGTGGATTTGGGCAGAGAACGTGGATTCCCCCAGAGCGTGTTTGTAGACGGCCGGTGTGAGTTCGGGAATAAAGAATTGCTGTTTGAATCTATAAGCTGTGTGGAGACTCGTGATTTGTGCCCAGCCAGAGACTGCGGCATTCATGAGTAGTAGAAATAACAGGGATTTACTAATCATACAACCCTTTGAATCCTGGCTCTTTTTTTAATTATTTTTTTTTATTTATATATGACAGCATAATGCATTACAATTCTTTTTACACATGAATTCTGGCTCTTTCTTACTATCTATGTGACTTTGGGAGGATTATTTAGCTTATCTGAGCCTCAATTTTTTCATCTATGAAAATACCCGTCTCCTAAAGATTAAATTCTAAGAGCTAAGCCCAGTACATATTACCCAAGGTATGCTCAGTAATTGTTAATTCACTTTCTTCCTCCTAAATTTGTAATTTTTATCTGACATTTATTTTGTAGCTTGTATGTGAATCAAATTATTTGCTGATTGATGATATTTAAAACTTCTTATTTGTAAATTTAAGGGTTTCTTGCATTGACAAATGATAAATTTTCACACATTAATCTCTTTCTGGCTAAGAGAAAAAGCACATTTTACTAACTAAAGGCACAAAATTCTAAAGAAAAAATTATGAACATGGTTTGGAAACTCATGTACATATTTATTTAACACCATTTCATATCTTTAAGAAGGCTTTTGGAAACTTATTTAGAAAACTGAAAAGTCCTTGAATACCAAGTGGTTTAACAGGAATTTTTTAATGAGTTAAGTGTAAATGAATCAAAAACACATGAATTCTATTTTCTGTAAATAACACATGGTTACAAAAACTGAAAATGTACTCAGAAAAAAAAATGTCTCTTGTGTACTGTTGAATTAAAATCCAAAAAATAGTGCTTCCCAAAATGAAGCAAGCACCATTGGAGATCATAGAGCACTCTCTTTTGAAGTTCTCTCTGATCGACCATAGCATATATGGTATTTTGCTGAGATAAAACTACTTTAGGATGGTGTAAAAAGCTACATCTGATGAGACTTTTGGTATTTTCATTTTCAGAGAGATCAAATCAATTGTATTTGACAAAAGAGAAAGCAACTGTCTTTATCAGCATAAATTGTTCATATAGCAACAACTCTAGGACCTCAGATATGAGAATAGTAGGTAGAAGTGGTAGAGAGAAGTTGGCAAAAGCTGGCACCACAATTTCCCAAGAAGAATCACTTATTTTGTCAGAAGAGCTAACCAGCTAAATTTTCATCAAGACACTAAAGCCTTGCACTAACATTGCCAAGTCATATAAGTGTCTCCTAATATTTTAGTTGTATTGTGCCTATGACTTCCTCCCTCACTCTCTCTCTTCTTAGAAAGACTTGGCTATGACATCTGGGGGCCAGATGAAGAAATCCTAATTTTAATATTACTATTCATCTGGTTAAAGCCATCTAGTTCTTTTTTGGTAATTCAGAAGAATTTCCACTCATTGGAAGTAGTAGACATTGCCTTTTATAATTTGCAGTCTCCCTCTCCCCTAAGACGGTGAAACTGACTGCATTTGGTTATTTTTAGAATAAAAACATGCAGATAAAATTGCTTTAGAATAAGACATATGTTTGTGCAATGAAATGGACCTTAAGATATGACTAAATAGATGTTGATTAAAGGACCAGAAGCATTGGCAGAAGAACAGACATATAGATCAATGGAATACAATTGAGAGTCTAGAAGTAAGCCCTCACAATTATAGTCAAGTGATTTTCAACAAGTGTGCCAGAACAGTTCAATGGGTAAAGAATCCTGTTTTTAAAAAATGGTCTTGGAATAACTGAATTTCTATATATGCAAAAGAATAAAATTGGACCCCTACCATATGCCCTTACAAAATTTAACTCAAAAGAGATCAAAGACCAACACAAATGAATCAAAGATAAACTATGAAGTTCTTAGAAGAAAATATAGGCATAAACTTGAATTATCTTAGATATAACAATGGTTTCTTAGCTGTGACATCAAAAGTATAAATAACAAGTGAATTCATCAATATTGAATCTCTGCTTCAAAATACATTATCAGAAAGTGAAAAGACAACTCACAGAATGTGAGAAAACTTTGGAAATCATATTGCTGATAAGGACTTCTATCTAAACTAACAAAGAATTATTGCAAATCAATAATAAAGAAACAAATAGCCCAGTTTAAAAGTGGGTGAAGGATCTGAATAAACATATCTCTGAAGAAGATATGCACATGGCCAATAGGCACACAAAAAATATTTGATGTCATTAGTCATCAGGGAAGTTCAAATAAAAAGCACAATAAGAAATAACACCTCAATACAACTAGTATGGCTCTAATAAAAAATACAGAAAATAACAAATATTGGCAAGGATGTGGATACATTGGAACATCCGTATACTGCTTTTGGAAATGCAAAATGATGCAGCTTCTTTAGAAAGCAATATGGTCATTCCTCCAAGTTTAAATACAGAGTTACCATGTGATCAATCAGTTCTACCACTGGGTATATATTCAAGAGAAGTGAAAATGTAATGTCCACAGCAGTATTATTCTTTATAGTGCAATGCAGTAATACCCAGATGACTATCAGCTGATGAACAGATAAAATGTGCTGTGTTCTTACAATAGAATATTATTTGTAAGAAATGAAGTACTGACACACACTGCAGTATGGATTAGCCTTTAAAATATCATACTAATTGAAAGGAGCAACTCACAGAACACCATATGTTTTATTATTTCATTTATATGAAATGCCTAGAGTGGGCAAGCCCAGAGAGACAGAAAATAGATTAGCATTTGCCATGGGTTGGGAGAATAGAAAGCATGGGAGATGGTTAACTGCTAAAAGACAGGATTTCTTTTGGAGAGGATGAAAATATTTTAAAATTGGTTATGTTGATAGATCCATAATGGTGAATATAACAAAATCACATTAAATGGATAGATTGTGTGGTATATGAATCATATCTAAGTAAGGACATTACCAAAAAGAGGACCAGAAATAAATATAAGTGTCTACTCTTGGTCTTGAAATATTTTTAGATGACTTATACCCAAACTATTAAAGGTTGAGTTAGTAAACTTTTTGTTGCTGTGACAAAACACCTGAAAAATCAACTGAAAGGAGGAAAGGTTTATTTTGGCTTACAGGTTCAGAGGTTTTAGTCCATGGTCACTTGGCCCTGTCACTTTGGGCCTTTGATGAGGCAGAAATCTTGGCAGGCAGTGCATGGTGGAGTGGAGATACTCTCCTCATGGTGACCAGGAAGTGAAGAGAGAGAGAGAGAGAGAGAGAGAGAGAGAGAGAGAGAGAGAGAGAGAGAGGCCCTGGACAAAATATACCCTTCCAAGTCACAACCCCAGGTACTTCTTCCAACTGGGCCTCACCTGCTAAAGTTTCCACCATCAGCTGAGGACCATGTCTTCAACATATTCCTGAACTATAACATAGGTATATGTTGAATTTCAGGTTAAAGGGTTGACAGATAGGATTAGTTGATCTCCAAAGGTCTTATATAATTGAGGTTTTTTCTTTTATTCTTCTCTTTCTTCCTTCCTTCCTTCCTTCCTTCCTTTCTTTCTTTTTTTTTTTTTTTTTTTGTATTTCTTTTCCAGTCAATTCTCAATGCTGGCTAGGAGATAAATTTAACTTTGATATTAATTATATAATTTATCAATACATCTGGCATGTATTTCCTTTTCTGTGACAAGTGCCAGGCACTGTTTTTAATACTGAAGATGCAGAAGTGAACAGGACAAATTGCTGTCGGCTTACATTCTACTGAGGGAAACAGAGTTAATTTGGCATGGGGGAAGGGCCTCTCTGAGGAAGTGATATTTGCACAGGGACCCAGATAACATGAAAATCTGGAGGAAGAAAATACCAGGCAGATGATGCAGAAGCATAAATATCCCAAGTTGAGAGGAAGTTTAGTCCACTAGAGCAGTGGTTCTCCAACTTGAGTGCACACCTGCATCAACTTGAGGACTTGTGAAAACAGATTGCTGGCTCCACACACAGTGTCTACATCAGCAGACCTGGGATGAGGACCCCAGAATTGCATTTCTAACAAGTTCTCAGGTGATGTTGACACTGCTGGTCTGGGGACCATACTTTGAGAATCACTGTGTCAGAGGAATAAGAAAGAAACAAACGTGGCTGGAAAATTTGAATCAGTTTCTCATCTCCTGGAATATTGTTGCCATTTGCATGGGCAACATTGGGTCACTACTGTGTCTGCATTGTAACTTTCAAGAAAAAAAGAGGATATTTAGGAAAAGGAATTTTTTTTAATCCAGTAACAGAAATTTCACACACCATTTTATTCGTATGACATTGTCATATGCTTAAGTACACACTCACATAAAGCTGCAAGGATAGCTGAGAAATGTAGCCATTAGCTGAGTAGCTCAATAAATCCAAACAGAAACAGATTAAATTTGGGGTATATAATCATATTCCCTATAATCTGTTTTAGTTAGCTTTTCATTATTGTAACAAAATACCTGAGATAATAAAATTAAAAAGAAGAAAGGTTTGTTTTGGTTAACAGTTTGGGAGTTTTCAGGTCATACTCAGTTGACCCTATTGCTATTGGACCCATAGTGAGTCAGTACCTCATGGTGTAATGCATAAAGTGGAGTAAGATGTTCACCTCATGTGGCCAGGGAAAAAAGAGCAAACTGGGCATGGTGGTGTGTGCATTGGGAGGTTAAGGCAGGAAGATTAAAAGTTTGAGACCAACTTGGGAAAGTTAGCAAGACCCTGTCTCAAAATAAACAATAAAAAAGAGCAGGGGGGCTGGCATTGTGGATCTGTGGTAGAGTGCTCATCTAGCAAGTGCAAGGCCCTGGGTTCGATCCTCAGCACCACATAAAAATAAATAAAGGCATTGTGTCAACTACACCTAGAAATAATGTATTTTAGAAAAAAAGAACTAGGAATGTAGCTCAGTGGTTGAATGTAGCTAGAGAGAGAGACAGAGGCAGAGAGAGAGAGATCACACGTGCATGTAGGAGACCCTTAAAACCTCTCATGAGGCCCTACCTTGTAAAGGTCCCACACCTGCCAATAGCACCATGGGCTGGGGAGTTAGCTTTTAACACATGGGCCTGTGGGAGAAACTCAAGATCCAAACTTTAGCACTACACTAGATTTAGTAGCCAAAATGTCCCTTTTAAAACAAAAGTCAGATTGTGCTTGTTTTGCTCAAAAAAATTGGCTTCCCATTATCCTTACTTAAATCTTTTTTCCATGTTATGGAATACAAGACTCTTGAAGTTCTGATATCTGCCTACCTCTTAGATCTCATCTCTACCACCAGAAGTGGAATCTCTGATTTTGTAGCACCTACCGATTTCTGAGTTACAAATACATCCACGGTGGCTGATATCAGGCCACCAATGTAACATCACTTAACATAAGGTTGGGAAAAGATGCTCAATTTCAGCTCTGTGAGCTAGAATAAGCTGGCTTCAGCACACCACTACCTACTGTTCTCTCAATTACTCAAGTTTCCCAGCCACGTTTGTTTCTTTCTTATTCCTCTAACACAGTGATTCTCAAAGTGTGGTCCCCAGACCAGCAGTGTCAACATCACCTGAGAACTTGTTAGAAATGCAATTCTGGGGTCCTCATCCCAGGTCTGCTGATGTAGACACTGTGTGTGGAGCCAGCAATCTGTTTTCACAAGTCCTCAAGGTGTGCACTCAAGTTGGAGAACCACTGCTCTAGTGGACTAAACTTCCTCTCAACTTGGGATATTTATGCTTCTGCATCATCTGCCTGGTATTTTCTTCCTCCAGATTTTCATGTTATCTGGGTCCCTGTGCAAATATCACTTCCTCAGAGAGGCCCTTCCCCCATGCCAACTTAACTCTGTTTCCCGCAGTAGAATGTAAGCCGACAGCAATTTGTCCTGTTCACTTCTGCATCTTCAGTATTAAAAACAGTGCCTGGCACTTGTCACAGAAAAGGAAATACATGCCAGATGTATTGATAAATTATATAATTAATATCAAAGTTAAATTTATCTCCTAGCCAGCATTGAGAATTGACTGGAAAAGAAATACAAAAAAAAAAAAAAGAAAGGAAGGAAGGAAGGAAGGAAGAAAGAGAAGAATAAAAGAAAAAACTTCAATTATATAAGACCTTTAGAGACTATATATTTCTATCTGTCAACCCTTTAACCTGAAATTCAACATATACGTATGTTATAGATCAGATCTGGAATATCTTGAAGACATGGTCCTCAGCTGATGGTGGAAACTTTAGCAGGTGAGGCCCAGTTGGAAGAAGTACCTGGGGTTGTGCCTTGGAAAGGTATATTTTGTCCAGGGCACCTCTCTCTCTCTCTCTCTCTCTCTCTCTCTCTCTCTTCACTTCCTGGTCACCATGAGAAGAGTATCTCCACTCCACCATGCACTGCCTGCCAAGATTTCAGCCTCATCAAAGGCCCAAAGTGACAGTGCCAAGTGACCCTGGACTGAAACCTCTGAACCTGTGAGCCAAAATAAACCTTTCCTCCTTTCAGTTGATTTTTCAAGTGTTTTGTCACAGCAACAAAAAGTTTACTAACTCAACCTTTAATAGTTTGGGTATAAGTCATCTAAAAATATTTCAAGGGCCAAGAGTAGACAATTATATTTATTTCTGGTCCTCTTTTTGGTAATATCCTTACTGAGATATAATTCATATATCACACTATCTATCCATTTCATTTGGTTTTTAACCTATACACCATTATGGATTGAATATGAAAAATGAGGGAAAATCCTGAAGTTAAAAATAGCATATTTCTTTGCAACTTCCCTGCTAAAATGCTTCCAGTCTTCCCAGTGTCAGAAAATTGCATCATGATTTACCTAATAGCCAAAGACAAATACCTAAGGACCATCCTCTGTTCACTAGATTCTTCATCTAGTCCTTTATAAGGTTTCATCCCAGAATTCATGACACATGAAGACTTCTTGGGAATTATAAGAATCCATGTACATCTCATCATCCCTGAACAAAGACCTCACTCTGAAAAAAGAGTCAAATTCAGACATTACTGCCAATTTCAGAAATTCCAGCAAATATTATAAAGACTGTAGTTTAAGAGAAAAAACAAATTCTGGGGCTGGGGATGTGGCATGCGTGTGGCCCGGGTTGGATCCTCAGCACCATGTACAAAGATGTTGTGTCCGCCAGTAATTAAAAATAAATATTAAAATTCTCTCTCTCTCTCTCTCTCTCTCTCTCTCTCTCTCTCTCTCTCTCTCTCAAAAAAACAAACAAACAAACAAACAAACCACAAATTCTGTATTCTCACTAGATAGATTGGTCCCTGGACCATTGCCAAGACAACTTCAGAGTATACAGGGAATATATGTACCAAGGTCCTTCACATCTGTTGAGAAACCAGAACATATTTAAGAAGGGTGAAACACAGGAGCTCAAGTATGCTTGGGAGATCCTAAAAGAAGTGGAAAGTAATTGCCAGGGACAATGGCTAAGGCTCAGAAAATATCAACTTTCTTCTTATTCGAGACTACTGAGGATAAAAATAATCTCTAGAAGGAGAAAGCCTTCCAGCTTCTTCACTGCATCATCTAGGACAATGTTGTTAACTTTTTTGAGTTTTAATCTGCCACTCAGTGAGTAACTGGGAACACGTTATCTACCTCACAGGATTTTTGGGAAGATAAAATCATGTTATAGGCCTTAGGACATGAGATGCAGTATGCATTCATGTTTATTCCCTTCTTCTTCTCTCAGGCGGGTAACATTGTAGAGTAGATTAACTATCTGTGACTTAGTGTACTCTCAGTGAATAAATATAATCTTCACATGTGGTCACCAGATCAAATGCTTAACCATTAAGATAAAAATGTTCTCATCACAGAAACTCATTGCCAACTTGTTTAAATTTGAGGAGAAAATATTTATGGGTAATGAAGTAGGGTGCAAACGTTTTAAGATGAAAGGCAAAACTTTGTTATTTGTGTTAAATGCAAAACTGCCAATTGTAAATGTAAGGGCCATGGCCTCATAAAAAGCTCCTCACTCACGAACACCATTGTTTAAGTCTCCTGATTTACTTCACTGTACAAAAAAGCAGCAATGATCTACTATGTACTGTGGATAACTCATATTTATTTACTTCATAATAAAATAAATTTTCTTAATAAACTTTATAACTGATTTTTAAATCAGTTGTACATAAAACTCATATAAATTTTTTATATAAAAACCTGGGCTGGGGTTGTGGCTCAGTGGTAGAGTGCTTGCCTAGCATGCATGAGGCACTGGGTTCGATCCTCAGCACCACATAAAAATAAAATAAAGGTATTGTGTCCACCTACAACTAAAAAATAAAAATTAAAAATATATGTATATAAAAACCTTAATTCCCAATTTATGAAGTCATTCTAGGCAAAAGCCTAACTGAAAATGATAATTCAAACTTATGGGGAAGATTGATTTTTTAATTCTATTTTTTGACATTTAAAAAATTTCTAATAAGTATGCATTAATTTTTCTTTTTTTCTAGTAAAATCCCAATTTCTTTTTTTATTTGTTTTAACTAGTTACACATGACAGTACAATGACCTTGACATATCATACATTTGAATCACATGGCATACAATATCTCATTTTTCTGAGTATAAAGGTTGCAGAATCACATTGGTCATGCATTCACATATATACACACAGTAATAATAATATATGTTTCATTCTACTATCCTCCCTATCTCCCCAGTCCCACTTGTCCACTCGCATCACTTCTCTCTACCTAATCTAGGGTAACGCTATTCCTTTTTTTTTTCACATATTCATACATGTATTTTGTATAACAATGAGGGTCTCCTTCCACCATCCATGCAAAGAAATTAAGTTCCAAAAGCCATACGTGGTGCTTGTATGATTATTGGATTCTCTTTGTTAGAGAGTTGGCCTGCTATTTCTGCTCATAGCCAAATTGGGATTAAAATTAGTTATTTTCTCACGTAAGTAAGTAGAGTGATTAATTTTATGTCATCCTGGCTTGGACACATTCTCCAAACATTTGATCAACATGTCACTCCAAAGATATTTTTATGATGAGATTAACAAATCAAAAGACTTTGAGTAAAGCACATTACCCTTTATCATGTGTGTGGACCTTATCCTTTCAGGAAGGCTTTTAGAGAAAAAGTTCCTGAGGAAGAAGAAATTCTGCTTCCAGACTGTCTTCAAACTCAAGCTGCAATATCATTCCTTCCTTGAGTTTCCAGTCTAGTGGCTGGCTTTGCAGATTTCAGAACTTACCAGCCCCAACCATCCTATGAGCCAGTGAGCCAGTTGCTTAAATAAAGCTCTCCTGGCTAATAATCCAGTGAGAAAGCACTAAATTAAGCATTGAAGTAGTAAAAACATTTTTTCAGTTAAAAAAAGTTTTAGAAATGTAACAATTTCTGTGGTATCATTAATTATTCATTGATACTCTATATAAAACTGCTACCAGATATTTTCCTATAATGACAGTTATCTCAGAAAATTTGACCGATGTAAAAATCTCAATCCCTTTTCATTTTAATGGCTTAATTTAGATATAGGTCATATACTATACAAGTCACCTATTTAAGTATATAAATCAATGATTTTTAGTGTATTCACAGTTTGCAGCCATTATAACAATTTTAGAATATTTTTGTTGCCCTGAAAAGAGACTTCATGTCTTAGTAATCACTCTGACCCTGCTCCCCTCTGCCTAGTCCTAGGTAACCACTAATCTACTTTCTATCTCTATAGATTTGCTATTGCAGTATTTTATGTAAATGAGAGCATACTATGTGTGTCTTTTGTTACTGGCTTCTTTTACTTGGCATAATGTTTTCAAGGTTTATCCATATTGTAGCATATATCAGTATCTTATTTCTTTTAATTGACAAATAATATTTCACTGTATGGATATATCATTTTATTTATTCATTCTAGCACTGGATGGACATTTAGAATATTGCCACATTTGGCTATTATCATTTTTCTTGGCCCTTAGTATTAAAATGTGAGATGACTAAAAGGTAGAAAAGAAGAAAAAAGTATTGAACTTTGAAAAGGTCTCAATTAGGTGAATGATCACTAGATAAATGAGTATCCAGAACATAATATTCATTATAGGCACAATTCCTATTAACTAATCATTTCCAAAGCTATAACTATTAATAAAATGCCTTTCAAAATATCTTCTTATTCCAAGTATTTGTGCCTAAGTTCTTCTGTTTATGGGATAAGAAATTGAAATGACTGTCTTGGCAGTATCACCCCAGTTGTATAAGTCAAGGGATTAAGAGTATTTTTGAGAAGGAGTAACAATGTGTTCTTCTTGGCTTTGGAAATAATGGTAAATTTATACATGATGTATGGATGATAAAATTATGTCCTTATGAGACTGTCAATCAGAACAACATTTCTGTCAGGAAATACTTTCCAATTCAGAAAACTTATATTTTACATTAAAATCCTTTCTGGGTTTAGATCCTATTCAATGTCCATATTTCCCTGTCAGTTTATTTTTAAAAATCCATTTCTAAAAATGAAATGACTGGATAATTCTAACTTTGAGCAACAAGTATTCATGCCAGCCTGGTACAGGAAAGCTTAAATCTAATCCTAACATCACTCTTCATACAAAATAAGTGCTGTTGTTATTGCAAAATCCCAAGGTGGATCTCCTTTTAATTTCCCTTAAACTAGCTGTACAGCCAGTATTGCTTTACAGAGTATAAACGGAACAGTAGCTAAGCTTCCATAGAGCAGAACTATGCTCTAGAAAGAACAGTAAAGTCAACTAGACTTAATGTGGAATGAAAGGCTTAAAAATTCCATAAAATAGTGAAAGAAATCAGAAACTTAGTTATGGGCATTTTAAGTTTTTGCCTTCTTACCAGGAAGGACTCAAATATCAAACTTAAGGTTTGTTTTGCCTGAAGATACATCTTTATAATTTTAACTATTAGTAAAATAATGTGAGTAGCAACTTAACTAGGATTATTTTTACATAAGTCCAGTTAGATCAAATTGTTAGATGGGCAGTGTTTATCTTGAGATTCTTTCATATCCATTTTCTGTGTTTCCTTTCTTGATGTTCTTTCCTCTAGAAACATTACTAAAGTTATTTACACAAATATGTTAGTGAAAACTTGCTTATTATCAAAGAAATGTAGGTATTTTGAAAGAGGTCATAGTAACACAAAGTAGTAAATTATTAATGATGGAATTTCACATTTTGCATGTAGATCAGCGATGTATTTCACCTGAATCCACACTATCTTTTCTGCAGTGAGCAAGCTTTGCTATAACCCATATATGTAAACACTTGATGGTCAGAACTACAGATTAGGTATTCTTAACTGGAGGAAGGGGAGTTGTTAGATCACAATCCCAAAGTTGGCCAAGGATAGCTGTGTCCTTCAAGTCTGAAACTGTCACTTGGGTGATAGTAAAGACTTGATGATTCTGATCACAGAATCAAAAGATAAGAAGATGTTACATCCACATTTGTGAGAGCTGCTGTTTCCTGCTCTGCCCTCTTACAATGCCCTTGATTGCAGTTGTCAGCTGGATCTTCTTGGTTCAAACATCCATATTACCCAAAGCATTCACTAAATTGGAGGTTTAAAAACAAATAAAACATTAGTTTGAGAATGATATAACCTAAACTATTGAAGAAGAATTAGATATAGATTTCCCTTTTGAAAGTAGCAGAATACAATTGGCATTTCCTCCTTCTTCTCTAGGAGATCACCCAAAAGGAGAATGAGAAACAGAAATGCAAGCTAAGATACGTATTAAACTTCCAGCCACAAGTAGGTAGAAGGGCTGCCAAAAACAGCAAAGAACAAACAAGATGTGGGAGGAAGAGTAGGAGATGCTTGTGAATGCAAATCCCTGAGAGTTGGCACCTCCTCCAAATGAGGAGCACACCCAAGAATCAGAAATGTCATCCTCAGTGTCCTTACAAGGAGAGGGCATGGGAGGTAGTGACAGAAGAAACCATGTACTAGTTTGATTCTGAAAAACAGAGGTAGCAGGATTAAAGAAGGACTCCCTTGACAAACCATATTTTAAGAAATATTCTGTTGGTGAGACAGAGGATTAAAAATAGAGTGTGCCTGATGACAGTCTGATATCTGCTTACCTCCTGCAGTTGGGGAGAGGTAACAGATCAATGGACTCTCACACTTAAGTGAAGGCACTAAGAAACCTGCTTCTAGCCTTGGACACAGCTCTAGCATCTCTAATATATGAACCATTGCAAATAACTGGTCAAGAAAAGCCCACAGTGCAAAACAAGAATGAAAAATAAACCAAGGTGGGGCTGGAGTGGTAGCTCAGTGGTAAAGCACTTGCTTAGCATGTGTGAAGCACTGGGTTCAATCCTCAGCACAACATAAAAATAAATAAATAAAATAAAGGTATCATGTCAATCTATAACTAAAAAAAAAAAATTTGAAATAAAATAAACCAAGATGTGTGTGTGTGTATGTGTGTGCACGTGTGCATGTGCCCACATTTGTGCACACTTGCACATGTCTATGAATTTTTTATAAGGACAAAGAAAAAAGAAATAGGAAAACAAATGCAGGTGAGCACTGATCAAAGAAGTATTTCTGTGGAACAGGTGAAAGTTCAAACTGAATGTTTTGCTATGGAAACATAAAACAACCTATCCATTAAACAAGACTATATATATACATATAGAGAATATTTTTATCCTTAAAAAGGAAGGACTTCTGACACATGAGACGACATGAATAAATCTTGAAGACGCTGTGCTGAATGAAATAAGCCAGTCGTAAAAAGACAAATACTGTATGATTCCACTTAATAAATACCTAGAATAGTCAAATTCATAGAGATAGAAAGTAGAATGCTGATTGCAAGGTGCCGGGGAGGGAGGGGAGAATACAAGTTATCTATTTAAAGGGTACAGTTTCAATTGGGGAAGATCAAAAGTTCTGGAGGTGGATAGAGGTGATGATTGCACAACAATGTAAGCGCCACAAAGTTGTAGGCTTAAAATGATTAAAATAGTAAATAGTATTGTGTTATATATACTCTACCATAATTTTTAAAAAGTCAAATGATGGGGTAACCAGTACCCTGACAGAGCAGATTTTGCTCAGGAGATGTGAACCACATGGGAAAATAAAAAGTCTGAAATAATCAGTAAGAAATAATACAAAGCCAAAGATTAAATTTAAAAAGTGGGCACTTGATGGGTCTTCCAATCCTGATGGGAACTGGAACTGAACAACTGAAAAAAAAAAAAAACCTCAATTCTTTATTTAAGGGGGAGTACATCTCAAAGGCAGGAATAAGGTTTCAGTGGGAGGAGTGTTGTTTTGGTGCTTGCTTCTCAGTGTGGCAGGAGTCTTGCGATAAACAGGTTGATTGGTGTTTGGAAAGCTACACCCTTCTCCAGGAGGCTGGCTCTAGCAGGCTACTCCTCTCCAGAGTTGTGTTTGAACCTGAGCTGTGAGCTAGAACAGGGTGCTGATGTGAATTGGGCATTCTCGAACCAGTGGATTCCACCTGGGGGTTCCCAAGACCAGGCTTCCCTGCATAATGGCTCCAACATCCATCAGTTCACACACAGCTCATAGATGGCTTCCCATGTCAAACAAGACCACAAATCAGAGATACAAGACTCAGAAAGATGGAGAGCCATGAAAGGAATGAGACAAGAGGTGGCAGACCTCCAGACATGAAAGTATCTTTAAAATAACAGATAAAGGAGCCTGGAGGTAGAGTTAACTGGTAGAGTGATCTATCTTGTGGGGAATCTGTGAATCCTCTTAGCTAAGAAGGGCTAATGGCAATGTCCCTGTTCTGGCCTCTGCTTTTTTTAGCCAACAAGTTCTGGGCCATCTACCACCATTTTCTGAGGCTTATCCATTCATATTACTATGATATCCTGCATAAGAATGATGCTTCCTTGCCACAAGGCTTTTAAGACTAATTTCATATAATTATTGTATGTATTCACATGCAAAGACTCAAAACTTCTTCCTTGAAACAGAAGTCTTCATAAAGCTCTAACTTTATCTGTTTTTCTTATTGTTATTGTTGTTATGTTGTTTTGTCCTCCTATGTCACTGGAATTACAGAGATGCTCCAATGCACTGGCCCTGATTTTTAATTGCATTGAACTTAAGAAAATTTGCTTCTATTTGTTTTAGGATCTGCCATATTAGGAATATTTCCCTTATTTCCCTTCTCTGGGATAAAACACATTTTAGTTATTTTTTAATAATAAGATGGAAATTCAGGATGAGAGAGAGAGAGAGAAAAAAAATGGCCAAGAGATGATTACAGTACCCTTACATATTCTAACAAAGTCAATGTCCAAAAAATAATTATACTTAACCATATTCTTTTCAACTGTTTGTTTCAAATTGAAAAACTTAAATTGTCCAGGTAGTCCTGGGCCCTGAGTTTATGTGGCTTTCTCATGACTGGACATGGGCAATTGAGGGGATATCAGAGATCTATAGGTAATCCTACAGGGTGTTTCTAGGATATTGCTCTAGCAAATTGCAGGGCAAATCCTGGCTTCCTACTTTTAAAACACACACACACACACACACACACACACACACACACACACACACACAATTTTTCCTGAGGTAGAGGTTTACAGATTCTTAATGAAATTTACCTGTAATCTCCTGATGCCTTATTAAGCTTCCACCAATGGCAAGGTCCCCTTAGACCTGACAAAGTTAAAGCCTGTATGATATTAAAACACAGGAAAAGGTCTCTACCTAAGTAGATTAGGGAGACATAAATCAAGCAAGCCAAATTTCTAAATAAGGGAAATTTAAGCATTGAATTTAAATATATTATTCATCTTTTCTCCATGCAAACATGCAGATATTGCTCCATGAACTTTGGCCTACCATGCTTAAAAACAATGGTTATAATGTGAATACAGTATCCTTCTTTCCATGACTGCAGCCAGAGGAATTTCAGGCTCCACTTGGGAATTTTCACAGTAATTCCCTTCTAACACCCTCCTATATCCTTTCTCTGAAATGTCACTTGGGGCTTTGTTAAGTGGATTCTTACCTCTGTGTGCCAAGTTCTGTGTTGTGTATTCCATGTCTCTGCTTTTCTGCTTGGCACATTTCCCTCTCAGCTTCTGGCTAAAAGAGAAGGAAAATAAGGGAAATATTCCTAATATGGCAGATCCTGAAAAATATAGAAGCAAATTTTCTTAAGTTCAATGCAATTAAAAATCAGGGCCAGTGCATTGGAGCATCTCTGTAATTCCAGTGACATAGGAGGTCAAATATAACTGGTAAATTTAAATTTTTAATTTTATAACAGCTTAAACTTGTAGAGAAGTAATGGAATCTATGTTGTTCTCTGTATGACAGTATCAAACTCCCTCTTTTTCACTTGGTTGTAGCCATCTAAAGTTTTGTGATTAAATTATTTTAAGTCTGCATATATTCTCTAATGTGATCCTTTCTTTGAGTCACACTGTTGTCCACCTTGATTTAGTACCTTTGTCCCTCCATATCCACATCTACATTTTGTTTATAGAAAATGTAACTATTGTACTTAAAATTGTACTCAGTGAAGGTGAGATGCAATGAGTGGTGTTCCTCTCATACCTGGATGCACACCTGGGAAAGCCTCATCACCTTTCTGGTGACTCCAAGGTACTAGAAAGACCTGTGTCATTTTAACCATAAATCCAGTCTCAGTTCAGAAATCAGAACACAAATTTCATAAATAATCACAATTCCGTACTTCATGTTAGTGTCCACATCTGCTTTTGATACTGGGACTGCACTACACAAGTTGTATTAGTCTCTTATTACTGCTGTAACAAATCACCACAACTTCACGTCTTAAAACAATATAAATTTATTATCTCACAATTATTTAGGTCAGAAATGCAACAGAAGACTGTTTCCTTGACTTTTTTATCTGATATAGGGAGCCTTTAGTCCTTGGTTTAGAAATCCGTCCTCCATCTTCAAAGCCCAGACCGTCACATCTCTCTGATCCTTTCATTGTCACAGCTTTGTATGTTGCCACAACTTGAATGAAGCTCTTTAATTTCAAGGACTCCTGTGATTAGATTGGACCCACCTGATAATCGAGGAAAACTCCCCATCTCAAGGTGTGTAAACTAATCACCTCTGCAAAATTGCTATAGCACTCATCCAAATTAGCATCATCTCTTACCTCTGTCTTACCTGGATTTCAGCAATAGCCTTCTATCTAAGGCTATTTTCATCCACTATCCATAATTTCCTCACACACAAAAAAAAATCAAAAGTGTTGTTTTGAACATTTTAAGTGTAAGATATGTTAGACAATTGAGGATTTCAAATAGTTGTCTAGTACATAGACTTTAATTCTGGAGCTCAAGGAGTGGTTTCAACTGGAAATGTAAATTTAGGAAATGCTGTCATATAGATGGCATTTAACAGAGATAACCAAAGGAGTGAGTGTAGACTGAGAACTGAGTCATGGGACATTTCAACATTTAGAGATTTCAACAAGGAAGGAGTCAGCAAAGGTGTCTGTCTGTGAAAATGAAGGAAAACCAAGGGCACATGGCTTCCTTGAAGTTAAGTGGAGAAAGTATTTTGGGAAGAATAAAGTATCAACAGTCTCAAATGCCAACTGAGTAAGTAAACAATATGAAGACTAAATTGGACTGCCAATGAATTTGACAAAGTGAAAATAGTGCTTTCAATAAAAGAAGTTGTAGTGAAGTTGTGCTACTAGGGAAATGTGTCATTCAGATCTGCTGCAGGGAGCACAGCTGACTGACAGCCCCAGCTGAAGCTCCTGTAGATCCACTACTGGACCAAGTTTACACCAGGATAGATTGAACCTGGCTACAGTTAGCACAGGAGCCCTCCCACAGGAAACTTTGGCTTAAGGACACACTATCAACCTCACCAAAAATTTTTAGAACTCTGGTGCAGTCTCAGACCCTCTCTCCCCAGTCCTCTTTCCTGCTCCCCGACCTCTCACAGTCATCAGACCTGCAAAGTCCAGGCTTTCCCCAACTATCCCTGTTCCCTCCCTTTATCTTCCACAGGCATTTTACCCCCAAAAATCTCTTACTCATCTAATTTCATCTTTGGGCCAGCTTTTCAGAGTATCCAAACTAATACAGAGTAGATTAAGAATAAGAGGAAATACATATCATAAAGAGGAACAAACATGGGGCAACATGATATCTAGGTCCGTTGCTAGTTGTATGTTGTATATTGGTAGTTGCATTCTTATTTGTATATTGATCAGATTTATCTGATAAAAAAGGAGAAACTACTGATGCAGGAGACACAGACCATAATTCCAGGAACAAGGTTCTTGAAGAGACAAAACGGAATGAAATAGAGTGCACATCGAGAGAAGTAGGCCAGTTTCCAGCATCTTCTCTGTCCCTCTCCCCTAGTCCCTCTAGCTCTTCAAAATAAAAATGACACCTTCTAGGATAAATTTTCTTTAACACACATTATTTCACTTGATCCTCACATCTACCTTATTAATTAGTAAGCATTAGCATCATCTGCATCACAGATGAGAAAACTCATGTTCAAAGAGTGAATTTCAGGGTTTACATGATTAGAAAACAGTAGAGCAAAGAGTGGAAACTACAGTCATGTGTTGCATAAAGACAAGGACACATTTCTGAGAAATTCAATAAAATTAGGCAATTTGATTGTTGTGCAAACACCAGAGTGTACTTACACAAATCTAGATGGCATAGCCTACTGTACAGCTGGCTATAGTATAATCTCACTTGACCACCATCATAAATGCAATTTGTCATTGACTAAAATGTCATCATGCAGCACATGAATCTATTTCTTCCAATTCTAAGTCCATTATTCTTTTTGTTACTCCATCCTGTTTATCCTAAGAAAATGGAAGAGTTTGGATGAAGGATATAAAAGGGTTAAACAAAGGATGGTTACAATAGAGTTGGGTGTCAGTGTGGGGGAAAATTGAAACTCATATCAGGAGTTCAGGGTTATTCATTAGACACAGCCTCGAGCAAAAATGAAATAGAAAGCCATATGGTCCAACTGATTTATCATTCTGAAGGTGCTAGTGGATGAATACAAATTTCAGTATAAATCATCTATAATAAGACTAATGATAAAATATACCAGACCAGAATAAGAAAGTCTAAACCCAGGTCAGTGGCACTTGCCTATAATTATAGCTGCTCTGGAGGCTGAGACAGGAGGATCATGAGTTTGAGGCCAGATTCAGCAACATAGTGAGACTCTGTCTGGGAAAAAAAGTTAAAAGCTAAGAACAGGAGAGAATAGTCAGAAAAATTCCAACATCTTCACAACTGTGCTGCGGGCTTCCCCCCATCCTCTGAGACTTGAACCCACAGATGCTCTTCTACTGAGCCACATCCCTAGCCCTTTTTAGCCCTTTTTCATTTTTTATTTTGATAGGTCTCACTAAATTGCAGAGGCTGTCCTCTCACTTGCTATACTCCTGCCTCAGCCTCCTGAGTCACTGGGATTACACCATGTACCACTGCACCTGGCTGTTGCAGGCATTTTTATGGTACACACAGCTTGGGCAGTAGTTTAGAAGGGAATCATTAAGGGAAATGAACTAGCAGGGTGCAGGCATGTTAGAATTCAAGGTTTTAAGGCTTTTAGATTTTTTTCATGGATATCATGTAGACTCACTCAAAGAAGAGAGAGCAATTGGGAAAAGGGATGCAGTGCGAGGGCTGTGAGAGAAGCAAATGACTACTTCCTCCAGATACATGATGGTATTTGGGATGGGAGAATATTCCCCTTTGGATCTAAGAGAACATATATAATTGGTCTAATTATGAGGTACGGCTGGTGTCATTTCTGTAAATTCATTTTTTGGAGAAGAGTAGAGAAGAGAAAGCTTAAGTAGGACTGAGAATCAGTAAGGAACAGGTCTTTTCTTTTTTCCTTAATTCCTTGATCAAAGAGGTGAAAAACACATCCTTCCTGACTTATTTAAGTTTTAACATGCTAAATTTTCATGTTCGTATCCCAAATATCCACTTTCTACAAAAATCATGTGTTTATTCCATTTTATGAACAGAAAAATCAATAGTTCTCACTTCACATTACACAGCATTCTTGTACCCGAGAGCCAGTCAACCAATTCCACTATCTCTCCCTTTTACCTTTCTCCTTTCTCCCTATCCCTTAAAGCATGCTCTCAAATATGTGTTGGCCCCACAGTTTTCCTCATAAACTCTAAGGAATATTAGCCATCAAGGACATAAGAGGAAGGAAAGAAAGAAGGGCTTTCAAGATCTACCCCAAAAAAGAGTAAAACCATAATAACAGACATGCTGAACTGTGCAATTAGAGTCTTCAGCCTTAGCTGGATTTCCAGTGGTGCTCATAACCCTGCACAAGATTTATGAAGCATGACCAAAAGGAAGGAACCAAAGTAAATAGAATATATGTGTAAGAAGTTATCCTTTAGTTCAGGTTGTTTATTTAAATATTTTCTCTTTCTCAGACCTGGTCTCTGCTACTCAAATGTAATCAAAGTCCTCCTACCCTCTGAATAGAAAGAAACCTTTTAGTTATACAGGCAACCCCTACATTTTAACACTCTGTAATTTGCTCTTGTAATCATTTTAGGATTCTTCCACTTTAGATTTTGTGTAGTTAATACTCATTGCCTCAATTTGTTCAGTACTAAATCATTTTCCATTCAACCTCCTTGAGTTCTGAACTAAATTCCTACCTAGACTATGTGCTACACAAGGACAAAGTATTTACTTCCATGATCTGTCACAGAGGAGGGTCTCTCTAGAATGTTAAAAAGATGAATAGGTAGATGAGTGGATGGATAGATGAATTACTCTTCTCTTATCTCCTTTCTCTAATTTTTGATGCCTTACCTCAAATGTTCACTCTTTCGTGCAGCTATTCTTGAGTTCATTCACTTGAACCCTTAAAGACTTCGTCTCTAATATGCTTATTCTGTCTTTTATTTTTGTTTGATCATCTTGTTCTATAATTTCAGAGGACTTTCACATTCATCTTTATAATGAATATTGTTCTTGGCATAGAGTTTTCATACCATAGATGATTAATAATATTTTAAAAGTATTAAACTAGAATACATGGATTCTCATAATATCCCCACAAGACAAGAAGAACTGGTATTCTTGTCCTCATTTTATTCATTAAGAAACTGAAACTTAGCTAGGTGAGGCAGTGCATGCCTATAATCCCAGTGGCTGGGGTGGCTAAGGCAGAAGGATCACAAGTTCAAAGCCAGCCTTAGCAACTTAGCGAGGCCCTGAGAAATTCAGCAAGACCATGTCTCAAAATAAAAAATTAAAAGGGTTGGGAATGTGGCTCTGTGTTTAAGTGCCCCTGGGATAAATCCCCATACCAAAACAAAACAAACAAACAAAAAAATACAACCCTGATGTTTACAAAAATTAATGACTTGCCCACTATCATCCAGGAAAAGAACACAAATGGAGGAAAGGAGAGCCAATTTTTACCAGCATCATTTCCTGGTTTAGTATGCTTTAAACAGATCTGCTCTTAAATAGCCTTTAAAAAGAATATGCTACATTATAAAAATGAAAAACTGCTGCATTTAGAAAGAGGATAAAGTTTATAGAGATATTTCCCTGCTTTGATCTTTCCTTAAGGATGGCATATGTTATATTTTCCTTTTAACCAGTGTGCACCCATCACCATACCCAGATGTCTCACGTGTCTAAAACTGTTTTTATGTCTTTGTATTACCACAGCCCACCTAGTCAAAGCCCCTACTTATGACTATACAGTTGCTCTAGTCCTTTAATATCTCTTACCACCATATGGGTCCCTTCACCTACTGGTTCGTTCTCCACAACAATATTGACAAATCTTTCTAAAATGCCATTGTTTACACCCCCCACCAACTGTCCCCTTCCTATTTTTTAATGACTGGCCTCTGATTTCAGAATAAAATTAAGCTGTTGTTAGAGCACAGAACACACTACTCCAAAATCTGGCACCTTGGCTTGCTGAGAACTGAAGAGACTGGAAAGGCCTCTGAAGCATGGTCTCCTGACCTTCTCCTGGCCTCCCATCTCTCACCCCTTTTTCTCCCCAAACTGAGTCATAGTATTCCTCTTCCTCAGGGAAGATCATTTAAACTGGAATGCCTCTTCCCCAAAAGCAAGCCATAAAACCTAGAAAAGATCACTCTCTCCCCCTCTTCTTTCTCTAGAAGACTCTCACTGCAGAGGGGTCTTCCCCAACATCTGGAAAAAGGAATGATACACAGGGAGGCCAAGAAAAATCTGAACAGATAAGCTTTCCAGAGTCTCCCCACCACGTTCCCACTTTCAGCGTTTTACCATTAGATCATACTTCTTTTGTTCAACCACATTTCTAACACAGGTGTCTATTCTTTGTTGAATGTAAATATGAAAATAGACATTTTTTCCTCAGTCTTTGGACCTTCATTTCTGAGGTCTCCTGTGCTATGTGAAATTTTAATTATAAATATGCTATGCTTTCTCTTGTTAATTAGTCTTTTGCTAGAGGCTGTCAGTCTTGACCTTTATGGTAGGTAAAGAAAGGTGTCATCCCTTTCCACCTGTATTCTCTAAAGCCTAAAATCTAATTTTCTTGTAGCCTTGTCATCAACCTTATTTCCAACCGTTTCTTGTAGAAGTCCTCCAAGTAGCCTTCCATTCTTCAAGCCAAGATTCCCAAAATGTAAAAGGTGTAATTTCCTCCTTTACTCCCCTCTGAGTCTTCTTATTTCTTCACCTTTTAGGCAAATGTTTCATTTCTCCAAAGAGCTAAAAAAAATTTACACTCTGAGTATACCTCAGCCATTGGTAATCAATCTTTCCTCCTAGTTTCTTATTATTGGTTCTTGAGTACCTTTTAAGATACATATATTCACTGACCCCAAATAAATTTAAGTATTCTTTTTAAATATATATATATATATATATATATATATATATATATATATATATATATATATATATATATTTATTAGTTATAGGTAGACACACTATCTTCATTTTTATTTTTACGTGGTACTGAGGATCAAACCCAGTCCTCCATGCGTGGTAGACAAGCGCTCTACCTCTGAGCCACAACCCCAGCCCAATCTAAGTATTCTTAATAGGAAACTGTACCTGACAAATTGAGATGGGAATTTGGGAATAAAGGGAGAGACAATGAGTCTCAAAGGAAGTGCCCATGAACTATTGAACTTCAGGAAACACCCACGAACCATTCAAATGCAGAAAGTGCTCACGAACAGTTGCAACTCCTGAGTGACTCAGTTCATGCCCTTGATCTATGCTTTTGACTCATGACCTCATCTGCAAAATAACATGAGGGCGATGAGCAAGTTCAGAGAAAACTGGCACAAAACTGTGTTACTCCACCCTGGCTCCACCTCTAGTCTAGCCCTTAGCAATCTTCCCTTTACAACTATTAAAACCCACACCAAAGGGTTGCTGTCGCTCTTTCTGGAGAAGGCCTGCATTCTCCCTCGAATGGGTATTCCTTGCCTTACACGAAGGCATGTTTCTCTTGAGAAAGCCCCATTCTCTCTTGAATTGGTGTCTATTTTCCCAAATAAATCTGTCTATGTCTTTAACTGGTGAGGACTGAAATTCTTTTCTCTTGCACATGCCAAGAACCCTACCAGTCCTATGTCAAGGTCCCCCTTCTCTCCAGGAATTCCTGGGACCCTTCTTCAGAGCATCTCTTCTCCCATGACAAAATGTTTATATCCAAAATTCTTTTTGGTAATTATCTTTTTCTCTTAGATATTATTTAATCACAAACATCTTCGGTGTCTACAATGTACCAGGAAATCTTTACAGGGGAAATTACAGTTCTGAAGCAAGAACTTTCTCATGAGGCTTTTTCATCACTTCATTGGTCTATGTTACTTCCAGCTGTACCTAATACATTTCCAAAAGCAGCAGATTGCCAGTACTTCTCCAGAATCAATGAAAGAGTCTACCACAGTGGCTCCTAATCCTGGCTGCTCATTAGAATCATATAGGGAGCTTCAAAAATAGACCATGGCAGGAATTCTATTCCAAGAAATTTTGATTAAGTTGACTTAGATTGGGACCTGGGTATGGTTTGTTTGTCTGTAGTTGAATAGATTTTATTTTTATAACAGTTTTAGAATTACTGAAAAACTGAGGGGATAGTACAAAGGGTTTCCCTATACTGTATACCCAGTTCATTATTAATCTCTTTCATTGGTGTAATACTGTGTCATCACTGATAATTAATAATATGTTATTATTAACTAAAATCCATCATTTATACAGATTTTCTTAGTTTTTACATAATGTAATTTTTCTATTCCAGGGTCTTATCAAGGAGACCATATGACAACTAGCTGTTATGTTTCCAAGATTTTTCTTGGCTCTCATAGTTTCTCAGACCTTCCTTCTTTTTTGATGACTTTGGCAGTTTTGAGAAGTACAGATCTGGTATTTTATAGAATGTCCTTCACCTGGGATTTATCCAATGTTTCTGCCATGATTAGACTGAGTGTTTTAGAGAGCAAGACCATGGAGATAGAGTGACATTTTTGTGATATTGTTTCCAGGGCATATACTATCAACATGACTCAATGTTGCTGATGTCAACTAACCTTGATCAGCCTGTAATAGTCTGCAGTTAGGTCTTTCAGCTGTAAAGTTATTGTCTGCCCTTCCCCCTTTCCATACTGTACTCTGAAAGGAAGTCACTATAAAGCTCATGAGGAGATACAGTCCACATGATTTTTTAAAAATATTATAAAAATTTAAATTGTTCTAGGATCTTGTTTTAGGATCTAGTTAAGCTACTTGGAAAGAGTTTTATCATTTTGGGTCTAGATCTTACTTTCCTTTCATAATATTTAACTTAAAAATTTTTAATTGTAGTAAATATATGCAACATAGAATTCTACTATCTTTTTTAATATTTTGTTTTAGTTGTAGTTGGATACAATACCTTTATTTTATTGTTATGTGGTGTTGAGGATCGAACCCAGTGCCCTACATGTGCTAGGTTAGCACTCTACCCTCAGCCGCAGAATGCTACTATCTTAACCTCTTTGTGTGTGTGTGTGGGGGGGGGTGGTTACTGGAGTTTGAAAACACAGTTGCTTTACCACTTTGTTACATCCCCAATCTATCTTAATTTTTATTTTGAGACAGGGTCTCACTAAATTGCTGAGGCTAGCCTCAAACTTGTGATCCATCTGCCTCAGCTTCCTGAGTTGCTGGGATTGCAGGCGTGTGCCAGAATGTCAGATGTCTTAACCATTATTAGGCAAACAGGTCAGTAATATTAAGAACATTTAGATTGCCTTGCAAAACCAATCTCCAGAACTCTTTCTCTCTTGCAAAACTGAAACTTTATGCTCATCAGTGAGTTCCCATTCTCCTTCCCAGTCCCTGCTAATCATCCTTCTACTTTTAATCTCTATGAATTTGACTACTCTTTCATTTTTAAACTATCTTTAAATAAGGTAAAGTATATATTCCTCCCCACTCCAGCCACTTTCTTTAAATCTCCTCTAGTCTTTTGTGATTAGAATGTTCACCATCCTTGAGAAGTTCTTATCGGTAGGGTAGCACACCCATCCTCACCTCTAGCCCCAGGTAACACTGAAGTTTAGAAATACTTGTTGGCTGCACTGTTCACAGAGGTAGAATTCTCTGGTACTTTTGTAGCAAGTTTTCCTCAGCCTCCTGAGTAGGTGGAATTATAAGGAATATGCCATTACACCCAGCTGTTGCTGAAATACTTAGAATGCTTGGTTTTATTCACTGCTTTTCCATTATAATATATAACTTAATGAGGATGAGAAGAAATAGAAGTGAAATAGACTTATTTAACATTTTGAAAGTATAATACTGAAATTGTGAGCCTACTTTCATTCATGTTTGAAATTAAGGCAACACCATATATGAAAAAAAATTAGAAAACAAAAAGCAATGATGAGCAAGATGCAATTATTTGTACATTTTATCATTCATTTACAATTAAGCACCTGATACTATGTCTATACTCAATGTTGGAAAGAGAGATTTAAAAAATGAAGATGCATGGTCTTACCTTTTAGGTGCTCAAAATATAGTGCGGAACAAAAAACAGTTTACAAAGAAAAATTAAATGTAAAAAAAGCAATATAAGTAAGGTATAATAGCATTACAAAGAAGAAGAGGAACCACTTCAATTGTGTGAAAGTAAAAAAAAAAAATCTTGGTGGTAGAAAGACAATTTTAACAATATCTCTAACACAGATGAGATTTGTGTTCTGACCAAAAGATCTGACAAGAACAGATCACAATTTCAGAGGTCTCAGACCATAGACTATGTGGCAGAAGAAAGCAGCTGAGAACATGACAGCAGGAAGCAGAGAGATACTAAGCTCAGTTCTCAAAATATATAAACCAAAGGCATGTCCTCAATGACCCACCTCCTCCAGCCACCCCTTACCTGCCTACAGTCACCACTCATCTAATCCCTATCAGGTGATTAATTCATTGATTAGGTTAAGAGCCATAATCCAATCATTTCGCCTCTAAACTTTCTTGCATTGTCTCACACTTGAGGTTTTGGGGGACACCTTTTATCTATACCATAAAAAAGTCTGAAGGCATTCTGTGGCTGAAGCTCTGGCTAGTTTTGTGACTCCTACTGGCTCTATATCAAGGAAACAAACTTAGTATCTATATCCTCAGATTCTTTTTTGGTTATTGAAATTCATACCTAACCTAACTGTAAATTTGCTTCGGTAAAATGAGATAAGCGTCAGAACATACTGCCTAGCACATAATTTGGACTCAATGAATATTCATTTCCCTCATTTTCTACCTAGTTTAAATTTTAAAATATAAATTTTTATTACTGTTAATACAGTTTAAGTTAATTAATACCCACATATTTTATTTTAGTATTTTTTCATGGTGCTAAAGTCTGTGAAACAAAAGGCAAAATTATTTTACATGTGCACTTCAGAGAATAAATTTACAATCAGGAAATTAACAGTTAATTTGGGTTTTCAAGGTAGTCTGATTTTATTCATTTAGCCAATATTTATTGAGCCCCTGCATGAGTCTGTGACTATGAAAGGAAATGCAAAAATAAATGAAACTCAATCCTCCTCTCTAGGAGTTCAAGGTCAAGAATAAGAGATAAATCATTATATAGATCATCAAAAGGGCTTACAGTAAGTATTAGCAACTTGTAGTGTATGGAAGCACAAAATAATTTGTAATTAGCTGAATTTACAAATGTAAGAAAAAGCTTTACAAGGAAACAATACCTTTATTTTTTTAATAAATTTATTTTGTTTATTTATTTTTATGTGGTGCTGAGGATCAAACCCAGTGCCTCACATGTGAGAGGCAAGCTCTCTACCATTGAGTCACACCTCCAGCCCATACCTTTATTTTATATATATATATATTTTAGATGTTGGTAGCATGTGGTGCTGAGAATTGAACACAGGGGCTCACACATGCTAGGCAAGTGCTCTACCACTGAGCCACAACTCCAGCCCCAAAATAATACCTTTAGATGAGTTTTGAAGTATTAGTTGTAGTTCATTATTACACAAGGTAGAAGAAGAATATATCAGACAGTAGAAGTAGTATGTAAAGATATAAAGAAATGAAGAATTACATTAGGCTGCATTTAGCTGAAAATACCAATAGGGGTTTAAACAAAGTTTAGGCTTATGTTTGTCCTGTACTAAGAAATCTAGGGATAGGTATTAGCATTGATTTAGTAGCTCAAGGATATCAGGATACAAATCTTTGGGATTCTTTTGACCTATCCCTTAGGATCTCAAGGTGCTTATTTCAACTACAGAACACTAAATAAAGAAATTGAAGATGTTATAAGATGGAAAGATCTCTCATGCTCTTGGATAGGCATACTACCTCAAGTGCCATACAGATTCAATGTGATTCCAATTAAAATCCCAATGTCATTTCTTATAGAAATAGAAAAGGCAATTATGAAATTCATTTGGAAAAGTAAGAGACCTAGAATAGCCAGAGCAATCCTTAGCAAAAAGAGTGAAGCAGGAGACATCACAATACCAGACCTTAAATTATACTACAAAGCTATAATAACAAAAGCTGCATGGTATTGGCACCAAAATACACATGTAGACCCATGGTAGACCAATAGAAAACAAAGAGACAAATCCACATAAATACAGTTGTCTCATACTAGACAAAGGTGCCAAAAACATATATTGGAGAAAAGACGGCCTCTTCAACAAATGGTGCTGGGAAAACTGGAAATCCATATGCAGCAAAATGAAACTAAACCCCTATCTCTCACCATGCAAAATAAAAACTCAACTCAAAGTGGATCAAGGACCTAGGCATTAGACCAGAGACTCTACACCTAATAGAAGAAAAAGTAGGACCAAATCACCATCCATGTCGAATTAGGTTCCAACTTCCTTCCTTAACAAGACTCCTAAAGCACAAGAAATCAAGAAGCAATAAATGCAATGGATTCAAACTAAAAAGCTTCTTCTCATTAAAAAAAAAAATCAATGAGGTGCCGCAGTCTCTGGCTGGGCACAAATCACGAGTCTCCACACAGCTTGTAGATTCAAACAACAATTCTTTATTCCCGAACTCACACCGGCCATCTACAAACACGTTCTGGGGGAATCCACGTTCTCTGCCCAAATCCACTCTCTCCCAAATCCACTACTCTGCCCAAATTCACTCCACATGGGCTTCTGTCTCCCAAAATATACTGTCTGACCCTAAGCACTCAAGAGGAACTCAGCAGCAGGATACGCCCTATTCTAAAGGGGGAATACCCTAATCTCCTATTATGCTAAACTGCCCTATTCTAAAGGGGGAACACCCTAATCTCCTATTATGCTAAACCGCCCTATTCTAAAGGGGGAACACCCTAAACACGGATCCTGCCCTGGTCCTTGAGCAAGGTCACCTTTCAGAAGTCCTTCCACTAGACAGCATGGGAGTAAGCTGGCAAGGAGATTGTCATACCTACTTGGCTGATGGCTCCCAGCAATGAGGTAAAGAAAGAGCCTACATCTTGGGAGCAAATTTTTGCCACATGCACATCGATAGAGCACTAATCTTTAAGATATATAAAGAACTCAAAAAACACCAAAAAAAAAGAATCCAAATCTTTACCACATGTACCTCTGATAAAGCATTAATCTCTAGAATATATATAGAACTCAAAAAACTTAATACCAAAAAAAAGCCCAATCAATAAATGGGCTAAGGAGCTGAACAGACACTTCTCAGTATATAATTGATCAATAAATATATGAAGAATGTTAAACATCTCTAGTAATTAGAGAAATACAAATCAAAACTACTTTAAGATTTTATCTCACTCCAGTCAGAATGGCAGCTATCAAGAATACAAGCAACAATAAATGTTGGTGAGGATGTGGAGGAAAAGGCACACTCATACATTGCTGATGGGACTGCAAATTGTTGACAACCACGCTGGAAAGCAGAATGGAGTTTCCTTAGAACACTTGGAATGGAACCACCATTTGACCCAGCTATCCTTCTCATCGGTCTATACCCAAAGGACTTAAAAACAGCATACTACAGTAATGCAGCCACTTCAATGTTTATAGCAGCACAATTCACAATAGCTAAATGGTAGAACCAACCTAGATGCCCTTCAATAGATGGATGGATGAGTAGGTAACTCATTTTACCTTGTTACTCCAACAATTATGGACATCTCAGTTGTCCTAACATAGTCTAGCACCACTACAGGCATGGTCAGAACAGCTGCTTAAATAGACCACTAAGGACCTGTAACTGTAAGTGATCCAGTTGGAAGAGTTCTGTCCATAAGTTGTTGAATTTATGGGCTGTTTTAGTTTGTATAGTAAATTAATAGATTGACAAATAACCAAGTGATATAAGGATAATTAAATAAGAATAAAAAGCCAAAAAGGAAAAGGAGAAGAAAAACAAGATGCATTTGCAAAGAACTTTGCCAAAAGTTATCATCTTAATTGTTGTAAACACACACACACACACACACACAATAGATGAATGGATAAAGAAACTGAGGTATATATACATAATGAAATATTAGTCAGCATTAAAAGAGAATAAAATTATGGCATTTGCTGGTAAATGGATGGAGTTGGAGAATATCATACTAAGCAAAATAAGCCAATTCCCCAAAACCTGAAGCCAAATGTTTTCTCTGATAAGTGGACGCTAATCCATAATGGGGGTGGATGGGATGAGTGGAGGATCTTTGGATGGGGCATAGGTGGCAGGGAGGGAGCAAGGTGTAGGAAAGATGATGGAATGAGACCGACATCATTATCCTCAGTACATGTATGATTGCACAATTGGTGTAACTCCATGTACAACCAGAGAAGTGAAAAATTCTGCTACAAATGGTGTAGCTGGATAATGGAATTGTGAGGATTGTTGGGGGGGAAAGGCTCAAGATACAAACAGAACTGAGCCAAGGGGGGAAAAATTAAGCCACGTTTTTTGTGGGAAGATATATTAAGAATTTTAAGATGGAATATCAGGAACATTTGTGTGGTTGCAGTCATGGCACTAGGAAAAGAAGCTCCTTATTTCCATTACATTTCGGGCCAATTGATCAGAGAAACTTTCAAGTCCTAAAAATGTAGCCAAGGTTCCAGAAGGAAACATAGGCTACACAAGACCCATTTTATTCCATGCCTTATTTGTGATGAAAATCACCATCACTGTATCTTATCCTTTACTTCTTTTTTTCCTTTTCTTCTACTCCTTTTTGCTTTGAATTTACACCATATGCATTGTTATGGCTTAGCACCTGTGTTAATACTGAAATCATTGGATTATGAGAACTGTTACCTAATTGGTCCATCCTTGGTGGAATGCACTGAGTAGTAACTGTAGGCAGGTGGGGCAAGGCTGAAGGCGGTGGGTCACTGGTTGCATGCCCTGGAAGAGTCCATCTTTTCTGCAGTCCCTTCCCCTTTTTCTGCTTCCTGTCCATCGTGTCCTGAGCAGCTTCCCTCTGCCATGCCCTTCCCCCATGACATGTTGCCTCACATTGGGACCACAGCAGTGGAGTCCACTGACCATGGACTGAATCTCCAAAACTGTGAGCCAAAATAAACTTTTCTTCCTCTAAGTTGTTCCTGTCAGGTATTTTGGTCACAGTGAGGCAAAGCTGACACATGTGTCCTAGGGACTCCATTTCTTCTCCCTCTTAAAATATTCCACACGCCTAACTAAAAGCCAGGTGGAGTCATTTCTAGGCTCCAGGTTTCTGAGACAATAAGGCTTTCATATTTTTTAAAGTTTTTGCCATTCTATCATATTCCTTTTAAATCCTTTTAAATTGTCTTACTGAAATGATATTTAATAAGTTTTAACATCAAATAATATGTTAAAACTTACGAAGAGTTGCATCAGTCCTCTGTGCCATCCCTCCTCCTCTTTGGTTTTCATTCCCCGAGGTCAGATATTTAGAATTGACTTCTTTCTCCTAAAAATAGATCTATGTATGTCTAGCTAAAATGCCTTTATAATTATTTCTAGGTTTTAATCTACAGGCATTGAAAAATGTCTTCTACAAAGCAAAGCCAAAATTTAGAACTCATGAACTCTTCCTCCAATGTACAGACAAATTTTACCTCCTCTTGAGTTATATACATAACAATCTTTATCAAATCATTTAATGTTTACATCAAAACAAACATGTATTTACTGCTACTGAACTATACACTTAAAAATGGCTAAAATGGAAAATCTTATGTATATTTTGCTACAAATGTTTTTGGTTTGTTTTATCACAATTTTAAAACCAAATCTGCCAAAAATGATAATATTATTCACAAGTATTTAATTTCCTGAACTAAATTTCAATTCTAGTACAACTTTTATTTTTTCTAAAGTCAGTAATCACCTTGGTCTTTGTTTTTGTTTTCATATTGACTTAGTTTTTATGGAACTGATCCAAACCTTCCACTAAAGCTATAAAACTTTAGTCAATACAGTCCAAAACATCATTTCCTTTATTCATTTTGACAACACCACTTTTGATATCCTCCATAGTTCTGGTCCATTGAAGTGAAATTTTCACTCTGATCTTACTTCACTTTCTCTCCTATGTTAGATCTCTTGCTTCCTGAATTCCAATATTTTTTCTTGCTTTAATTCTTTTTCTAAAATATTTTTAGTTGTAGACGGATACAATACCATTATTTTATTTATTTTTATGTAGTTCTAAGGATGGAACCTAGTGCTTCACATGTGCTAGGCAAGTGCTCTACTGTTGAGCCACTGAGCCACAACCCCAGCCCTGATATTCCTATTTTTCTTTTCTTTTCTTTTTTTTGTACTAGAGATTTTACCCAGGAGCACTCTACCACTGAGTCACTTCCCAAGCCCTTTTAATTTTATTTTTATTTTGAGACAGGGTCTTGCAAAGTTGCTTAGGGCATTGCTAAATTGTGAAGGATGGTTTGAACTTGCAGTTCTCCTGTTTCAGCCTCCAAAGTCACTGGGATTACAGGTGTGCACCATGGTGCCCAACTCTGATATTTTTTTATCTGACTCAGAGAAGATTTTACAATAAGAATGTAATTTTCTTGACCTCTCTCTCTGTAATATTATTTAACAGGGAAAACCAACTCATAGGAAGACTAGAACTGACACCATACCCAGAGATCAAACTTTGTCCCAAGCATGGTCTGTTCTTCAGGCCCATGCATCTCCCCTAAAAATTATTTACTCTCCCTCCCCTCAAGAAAACCTTTCCTCTTATTTCTTTCTATAACTCAAAATGCTTTTTAAGCTTCAACCATCTGGCACTTCTTTGAGTCCCACATTTTGTGTAGCTCCTGTGTGCATGCACATAAATAAATTTGTATGCCTTTTTTCCTGTTAATCTGTGTATTGTCAGATTATTTCAGCAGACTCAATTTTAGAAATTGCAAGGGCAGAGAGAAAGCTCCTTTCACCTAACAGCCAAAGATATATTTATTATTCCCTCACTTTATTGGTAGTGTGATTAAGTATAGAAGTATAAGATGAAATAACTTTCCCTCAGAATTTTCAAGGCTGTATTCTATGTTTAAGCTTCCAGAATTGCTGTTGACACACCTGCTTTATGATTCTTCAAACTATTTGGGGTGTGTGTGTGTGTGTGTGTGTGTGTGTGTGTGTGTGTTTTCTTGTCTTTCTAAGATTCCTTATTTATGTTTGGAATCTGAAATTTCACAATGATATGCCTTGATATGGGTCATGTTTTTTTATTTAGTGTGTTCATCATTTACTATGTTTGTGTTTTTTGTTTCATGTATGTGGTATTAGAGTTGAACCCAGGAGTGCTTTACTACTGAGCTCCATCCCCAGCCCCCCCATCTTTTTTTTTTTTTTTGAAACAGGGTCTTGCTAAACTGCTGAGGCCAGCCTCAAACTCGTAATCCTGTGACTCAGTCTCCTGAATCACTGGGATTATAGATGTATACCACCTCATCCTGCAATGTTCTTTATGCTTTTTCAATTGCAAACTTGTATCCTATAGTTCTGTAAAAGTTAGGTTTTTCTGTGATCATTTCTTTACTGTATTTTATTTTTGTTCTTCGAACTTCTGTTATTCAGACTTTGGCTCTCTCAAATGATAATCTTTTTCTCTCTCTCTCTCTCTCTCATCTTTTCGTATTATTTTTTTGGGGGGGAAATGTTGAAACTTTATCTTCCAACTCTTTTATTGAGTTTTTCCATAGCTGTTTATTATCCATGTAGGTTTACTTTTGTTTTGGAGGAAGGAAATTCTTTTTTGTGCTGAAGTTATTAACTTTTTTGGTGGGATGGAGAGAGTACTGGGAATTGAACCCACAGGTGCTTTGCCACTAAGCTACATCTCCAATCCTTTTTCTTTTATATTTTGAGACAGAGTCTTGCTAAGTTGCTTAGGGCCTCAACAAGTTGCTCAGACTGGCCTTGAGCCTATGATCATCCTGTCTCACTTTCCCAAATTGCTGGAATTCAGGCATGTGCCACTATGTCCAGTACCAGCAGTTATCATTTTTTAAACTTTTTTTTTCCTCTAAGTATTGTTTGTGTGTTTTTTTTTCTGGATTATTTTTCATTTGTTTGTTTTGGTCCCTACTTTATAATAGAGGCATTCCTCAAGTGTCTGATAATCCTATCTTTTCATATTTAGCGAGTTACTAAAAAACTGATTTGATTAGTGCCTGTATCATTCCTAAAAGCAGGGGGCAGTAAAACACCATGTCCCTGAATGCCTCCTTTCTGCTCCCAAGACTTAGGTAAGTTAAGAGAACAATGAGAGCAATTTGGGGCCAGAAGGTCTAGAAACATATTGTTTAGTGGGACATTGACTTTTTCTTATGCACACTGGGAACCAGGACAGATTAGTGTAATCTGTAGAAAGCTGCTTTCTTGCATGTTTTCCAATACAGTTGCTCTTTGGAATGTTGGTCATACAGGCAAACTAAGCAAGCTAATGCTGATGATGTCACTGCTTCTGCAGCCTGACATATAAAACTCCTCTCTGAGTGGGAACGGGAATGGAACTGAGGCCACTGTGGAAAGAACTAGGTCATTCATGCAGCCAGCCACCACTGAATGAAACACTGTGAGGGAGAGGAGGCAGTGCTTGGCAAAGCATTGTGAAGGATGGAGGTACTATCAGCCTGTCACCATCTTCTTAGAGCAGTCTTCTCCCATAAACCATATGACCCTGTTGTCACTGGGCACTTTCTTTGGTCTGTCTCCAACATCTAGTGAAGCTTGCTCAACTGATGAGTCCTTTGTTGTAGAAGAAATAGGATCCAGTATCTAATTGCTGGTACTTATTTTAGACAGACAGTTTCATTAAAGAATAATCCTCTATTCTCTTATTTAAGGGATATAGACCTGATCACCAGCTGAATACATTGATATACACATTCACACACATACACCCATTCATATATATGTATATAAATACTTTTTTCCAAAGATAAGATTATATATAATGCCTTTTTTAAAATTTATTTTTCATCTAACTCTGTATCTAAGACATCTTCTCATGTCTATGCATAGGAATATTAAATGACTGCCTAGAATTTCATATTATATATTTATCATAATTTACTTATTTTCTAATTGATGGACATTTTAGGGTTTTTTTTGTTTCCTAAAATGCCACCTAAAAAGATTATGTCTATAGACTGGGCGCAGTGGTACACACCTGTAATCCCAGTGGCTCTGGAGGCTGAGACAGAAGGATTGTGAGTTTAAAGACAGCCTCAACAATGGTGAGCCTAAGCAACTCAGTGAGACCCTATCTCTAAATAAAATACAAACTAGGGCTAATAAGGCTGAGGATGTGACTTAGTGGCTGAGTGCCCCTGAGTTCAATCCCCAATACCAAAAAAAAAAAAAAAGATTATGTCTATATCTTTTTGTACTTGTGAAAATTTCTAGAAGTGAATCAAAAGTTATGCATATTTTAAATTTTTATCAATATCACCTAATTACTTCCTAAATGGTTGTACCAATTCATAGTACCACCAATGGTGTGTAAGAGTGCTTGCTTGGATATAATCTTGAAAATTCTAAGTTTAATGTTTTCAACTTTGCCATTTTGACAGGATATTTAAAAATATATTTAGGCCCAGTTATGAAATACATTCATCAGTGAAGTTGAACAACTTGTATTATTTTTATTACATTTGCACATACTTTAATATGAACTTTTTCTCCAAATTATTTACCCATTTTTCTATTGGATAGTTTTTCTTTTATTGATTTGTCTGGTTTTCCTATACATTAAAGAAATTAATATTTTGCCCATTTTTTATTCTGGTGTTTTCTTTTAAACATTCTTCAGTTTGATTTCTTCCCAGTGGAAATCTAAATACATTTTTACTTTATGGCTTGGGTTTTACATAATACTTAGGCCTTCCTTACTCCAACATGATAAAAAAATATTCACTATTTTTACAGCAAATGCTATGGTTTCAGTAATCCCAACTACTTTAACCACATTTCATTTCATATTTTTTTTGTTTCATTTTTGTTACCTTACTCTTAAATCTTCTTTGCCATTTGACATGTGTATTAAAATGCCAGTGCCCCAAACTGGTATGTTGCTTTAATAGTGTGACCAATTCTAAGTTTAGCAGAGGGATACTTTACTAACTCTTGGATGTCATAGGCCTATTAATATATTTAACTCTCACTGTTAGCTTTATAAAACCACTTGCTTTATACTGCTGACTCATAATCAGCTGGTGGTCCCAGGCTATCAAGTTCATAAAACTAGAAATAATATCTAATACGTTGGATGACAGGAAAAGATTCAAAAAGATTCTGGAATTTTGAAACATTTGGCCAAAAAAGTGAAAATAAGCAAAATCATTTAAAAAAAAAGTTTTGCATTTATGTTTACAAAAAAAGTACAAAATAGATTATTTCACTTAACATACAAACACTAACACAATTTAAATCACTGTAAACTTAATATTTTAACAATGTGAAATTGCTACCAAAATTTTTAATGCATTTTTTTTTTTACTGGAAAAAAAATTAATGGCTGGCTATTAAAGCCTTTCCCTCCTTCCCTGTGCCAAAGAGAGTTCTTTCCTGGCAACATCAGTTCCTTGGCCTCATTAAGAGATTGGTGGATTGGGTAAAAGAAAAAGGGTTTGATTAATCCCTTGGAAAAGTGGGAGAGTTGCACAAGGAAAAAGACAAATCCTGAAGATGGAGAGGAGTTACTGATAGGCAAAAACTGAAAAGACCTGGATGTCATCAGAGTGAATTAGGAAAGTTTATGAAGAGTGGACTAGGGATGTCATCAGAGTGCCTGCCCAGCTAGTGTGAGGCCAAGCAGAAAAAACAACAATAACAAAAACCAAGAGAAAGAAATTAGATTAGTTGTTGTATTCTAATAAGGTAGGCTTTTTATTTATTTTTCAATAACTCTATCGACATGAAATCAAAACTAACACAAAATTATTATACTTCTATGATATAAGTAGGTAAGCCAGTATTAAAAGTAAAACACATGAAATTTGAAGCCTTTCAGATTTTTAAAAAAAGTTTTATTATGTTATGAAAATCAAGATGTGAATTGGAGAAGATTTCAAATAAGTTTGAAAGGGAGCAATTCTATATTCTATTTTTCCCCATATTTTTTAATTGGTGCATTATAGTTCCACTACTGATGGGACTTGTTACATATTCATACATGAATACAATACACTATATGACAATATAATTTGGCCAAAATCATTCCCCTGAACTTTTCCCCTTCCTCTAAACCTTCCACTCCTTAGTCTCTTTTATCTACTAATCTCCCTTGGATTTTGATGAGCTCTGTCCCCATCTTTTTTTTTTCCTCTCTGACTTTCAAATGTGAGAGAAAACATACCACTCTTAGCCTTCTAACTTTGACATATTTTGCTTAGCATAACGGTCTCTAGTTCCATCTATTTTCCTGCAAGTGACATAATTTCATGTTTCTTTTTTGCTGAATAAAACTTCATTGTGTGTATGTGTGTGTGTGTGTGTGTGTGTGTGTGTGTGTGTGTGTTGCATTTTCCTTATCTATTCATCTGTTGATAGACACGTAAGTTGGTTCCATAGTTTGGCTATTATGAATTATGCTGATATACACATGGACATGCATGTAACAGTATAGTATGCTGACCTTAATTCTTCAGGATAAATACCTAGGAGTGGTATAGCTGGGTCACATTGTGGTTCCCTGCCTAGTCTTTTGAGGAACTTTCATACTAATTTCACAGTGGTTATACTAATTTATAACCTCACCAACAGTGTAATACTGTTATTTTCTCTCCACACCATTTCCAGCATTTATTATTATTTGTATTTTTGATGACTGCCTTTCTGACTGGTTGTAATGTGAAATTGCATTGTAAGTTTTGATTTGTATTTTTCCTAATTGCTAATGATGTTGACCAGTTTTTCCTATATTTGTTGGTCATTTTTAGTTCTTCTTTTGAGAAGTATCTGTTTAACTCATGTGTCTATTTATTTTTATTTTTAAATTTTTTTTTAGTTGTAGTTAGACACAAAACCTTTATTTTATTTATTTATTTTTATGTGGTGCCAAGGATCGAACCCAGGGCCATGCATGAGCTAGGTGAGCGCTGTACCACTGAGCCACAACCCCAGCCCCACGTGCCTATTTATTAATTGGGTTATTTAATTTCTTGGTATAAAGTTTTTTTTGAGCTCTTTATATATTCTAGATATTAATCCTATGTCAAATGAGTAGCTAGCAAAGATTTTCTTCCATTCTGCAGTTTCTCTCCTTACATTCGTAACTGTTTGCTATGCAGAAGCTTTTTAATTTGATGCCATCCCATTTGTTAACTCTTGGCATTGTTTTATATTGAGGAAGTCATTGGCTGGATTTTCTCAATAGGAAAAACAAGCTGGAATGTTGATCCTGTGTTTTCTTGCATAGTTTCTGATCTAATTCCTAGGTCTTTAATCCATTTTGAGTTGATTTTTGTGCAGAGTGAGAGGTAAGGGTCTAATTTCATTCTTCTACATATGAATAACCAATTTTCCAATTACCATTTGTTTAAAAATCTGTCTTTTCTCCAATATATGTTTTTGGCACCTTTGTCGGGGATGCAATGACTGTAGATGTGTGGGTTTGTCTCTGTTTTTTTTTTTATTCTGTACCATTGGTTTATATGTCTGTTTTTATGCCAGTATCATGCAGTTTTTCTTGCTATAACTCTGTAGTATAATTTGAAATCAGATAATGTGATGCCTCCAGCATTGCTTTTTTGGCTTAGATTTGCTTTGGTCATTTCTGGGTCTTTTATTCTTCCAAATGAATTTTAGAACTGTTTTGTTTTTTCTAGTTCTATGAAGAATTTTATTGGTATTTTGATAGGAATTGCATTGAATCTGTATATTGCCTTTGGTAGTATGGCCATTTTAACAATAGTAATTCCATGAATATGTGAGGTCTTTTTATCTTCTGAAGTCTTCTTCAATTTCTTTCTTCAATGTTCTATAGTTTTCATTGCAGAAGTCTTTTACCTCCTATCTTAGATTTATTCCTAGATTTTTGGTTTGGGGTAGTGGTTTGTTTGTTTGTTTTGTTTTGAGGCTATTGTAAATGGAATTATTTTTCTGACTTCTTTCTCACCAGATTCATTGTTGGTATATGGGAAAGCTATTGATTTTTGTATGTTGGTTTTGTAACCAAATGTGTTTATTACCTGTCAGAGTCTTTTGGTGGATTTATTTTGATCTTCTAAGTATGGGATCATATCATCTGCAAATAGCCCCATAATTTGACTTCTTCCTTTCCTATGTTTTACCTTTTATTTTCTTCTCTTGCCTTAAAATTGCTCTGGCCAGAATTTCTAGTACTATATTAAATAAGAGTGGTGAGAGTGGACATCCTTGTCCCAGATTTTTAAAGAAATGCTTTCTGGTTTTCTTATGTAGGCACTTATAAACTTTCCTCTAAGAACTGCATTCATCGTTTCTCAGAGATTCTGATATGTTGTATTACTATTCTCATTTGAGTCTGAGAATGTTTTAATTTCTCCCTGTATCTCTTCTATTACCCATTCATTATTCAAAAATATATTGTTCAATCTCCATGTGTTTGTGTAGCTTCTGTAGGGTTTTGTCATGGTGATTTCTAATTTCATTCCATTATGATCTGATAAAGTGCAAGGGATTATATTGGGTTTTTTTGCATTTGTTAAGAATTATATCATAGACTAAGGGTAGGTTTTTTAGATTAGAAGAGTTTTGTGGAGTTTTTTTAAGAAAACATTGTCACGTGTTAGGAATATTGCCTTACTTTGTATGGGTTTTAAGAGATTAAGTAAAATTAAATTTTTTTCCAATTATTTTTTAATATCTGAAATGTGTCTTTCTATTGAACTTTCAGCGACAGACTGTCTCTATTACATGCAGTTTTAAAAATCTTAAATTTCATAAGCAAAACTGTGGAGTCACCATATTACTATCTTCAACTCTGGATGCCACATTTTTACAAGCTCTGTTAGTTTGGTAGAACCACCATGAAGAAGTGCTACAGACAAGGTAGCTTAAGTATAAGAAGTTTATTTTTCCCTCATTCTGAAGGCTACAAGTCAGAAATCAAGGTGTCTGCAAGATTTTGTGTACAAGAGTTGCTGTTGGTTGTTTCCCTATGCATATCCCCTTCCATACTCCTTAATACAGTTTACAATGAGGGAAATGGGCAAACTAGATGGAAGTTAATGCTGCTGGAATCAGCCCTCAGTGAATGACAGGTGGAAACGGTAGGAAAATATCCAACTTCTTTGCCTCTCAACTGGAATAATTCTGAGAAATATTTTACACTATCGACCAGAGTTCTCCAGGAGGAGTCAAATCCAGTTGCATAACAGTAACTTGCTCTATAATGAATCCTTTATTGGATTCCTTGCCTTCCCGGTCTGCTGGGAGCCATCAGCCAAGTAGGTATGACAATTTCCTTGCCAGTGTACCCCCATGTTTCTTTAGTGGAAGGACTCATGGAAATAGGACATTTTGCAGCTACATTGCATGTAAGGTGACCTTGCTCAAGAACCAGGGCGGATCCGTGTTTAGGGTGTTCCCTGTTTAGCATAATAGGAGATTAGGGTGTTCCACATTTAGAATAGGGCGTATCCTGCTGCCTGAGTTCCTCTTGAGTTCTTAGGATCAGACAGTATATTTTGGGAGACAGAAGCCCAAGAGGGGTGGATTTGGGCAGAGAACGTGAATTTCCCCAGAACGTGTTTGTAGAGTGCTGGTGACAGTTCCGGAAGAAAGAATTGCTGTTTGAATCTACAAGCTGTGTGGAGTCTCGTGATTTGTGCCCAGCCAGAGACTGCGGCACCAGTCTCAATTCCCTGCTCACATAAAAGTGCTTCCAGGAACCACCTCCCAAATTAACTACCAATTCTTAAATCTTGGCCTCCAAGTCACCTTCTGTGGGAAACCAACTTAAGACACTGCTCAAATGTCATAATGGTTACTAGTAAAGCCAAACAGATGTTCTCTCTCAGGTACTTAAATTGGAAGTATAATCTTTAAAACCCCTAAGTCTTAGCTAGGAAAAAATAAAAAGAGCTCTTTTTTTCTGTGGAGCAAACACTTGAAGAGACTTTAATAACCTGACACCTGAACGACCAATCATTGTTTTGGATGCTCAGCATCCCTTTCTACCCGCTTTTCGTAACTGTAGCCTCCCTATACTCTACTGTCACATATACATGCATACATCCTTTGGGAAACTATCTGTCCCTCAATTTGCGAGACTCTGTCCCTGTTCCAAAAAAGGTACAGATACCCCACAACTGTCAGTCATAATCCCCTGTTTTTCTGGAAGTTTGGTATACCACTGACACCAGATAAAACTTCTGCCTTTAGATGTTTTAAGGGTCTAGGAGGAAAGAAACTATCTTGATCTCCTCAGTTTGCAAAGATGTAGTGACGTAAACTTGAATTTGTTTATGCCTAGCTCTCACATGTCCTTGTTACCACAGCATGAGAAGAAAGGTCCATCTTCAATTGAAGTGGTTGAAAGAAACGCATAGGGATATTCAGGAAAGGAAGGGGTTAAGGATAGCAAACAAGACCTAGAAAGGTTTTTAAGTCACCAAAACCCTATAAAGCAGCTTCTCCTTGTATTTCTCTTTTGAAGAGTCAATAAATTTCTTCTGGGGGGCTGTGGCTCATACCTGTAATCTCAGTGAGGATCACAAGGTCAAGGAAAGCCTCAAATAGTGAGACCCTGTCTTTAGGGGAAAAAAATAAAAGGGCTGGGGTGTAGTGCAGTGGTAAAGTGCCCTGCGTTCAATCCCCTATACCCCCACCCCCCAAAAAAAAAAGTAAATAAAATTTTCTTTTACTTTTTTAGTTACCTTTAATTGGATTTTAATCACTTGCAAACAAAATACTTTATACAAAAATTGGAAAAGCAACTCCAAAACTGACAGGAATACATTGTAATATTGAGTCCCCCCTCCCTCCACTATAAACATCCTTTAACAGCACCTCAATCCTCAGGGAATGGTACAGCAAGATTCCATACTTTCCATTGCACCAAGAGATCTGTTAATGGAGATGAGAGTTGTAATGGTTTAAATATGAGGAGTCCCCCAAAAGTTCTTGGGCAGGACAATTCAAGAAGGTTCAGAGTGAAATGATTATGAGAGTTCTAACCTAATCAATAGATTGATCCATGATATGGATTAACTGGTGATAAATGAAGGAAGGTAGGGTATGACTGGGGATGTGCCTTTGTAGTTTATATTTTGTTCCTGGTAAGGAGAGCACCCTCTCTCTCTCTGCTTCCTGATTGCCATGTCCTGAGCTTCTTTCCTCCACCATACCCTTCCTCCATGATGTTCTCCCTCTCCTCCAGCCCAGAGCAATGGAGTCAGCTGTCTACAGACTAAGACCTCTGAAACTGTGAGTCAAATTAAACTTTTCCAATTGTTTTTGTCAGGTGTTCTGGTCACAGTGACAAAAAAGAAAAAAAGAAGCTCACTGAAACAAGGGTACACCCAGTCAAAAAAGATTTCAGAAAGAAAAGAAGATTTTTTTCCTTTTTTTTTTCAGTGTTGGGGATTGAACCCAGGGGTGTTCTATCACTGAGCTTCATACTCAACCTTTTTTATTTTACTATTAGATGGTCTCACTAAATTGCTGAGGCTGGCCTCAAACCATCCTCCTGCCTCAGCTTCCCTAGTCATTGGCATGCAGGTGAGCACCACAACATCCAGCTATGAGAAGATTCTTTTCTTAATTGTCTCATTTGGCAGTGAATAAAGGGGAGATTACAGTAAGAATATAAACTCTTCTTTCTAGGAGTTAGATAAAATGGAAAGCTTTTTTTTTTCTTGAGAAAAGCTTTAGGGAAATTTAGCCATCTTTGAAAAGTGATTTCTTCCAAAACCTTTAATAAATGTATCTGAGTAAATCAAAACAATTAAATTGTCATCTGGCCACTTTCATGTGACTGTCTTAAAAAGAGAAGAAAGAAAGAAAAAGAAAATCTTAAAATTAATCTGAAGGGGCTGGGGTTGTGGCTCAGTGGTACAGCAGTCGCCTAACACATGTGAGGCACTGGGTTTGATCCTCAGCACCACAAAAAAAAAATAAATAAATAAAATCAAGGTATTGGGTCCATCTACAACTAAAACAGTTTAAAAAATTAATATTAAACCTAGACTCTATCTCTTCAACCCGATTTCTTTTTCCTGTCCCTTATCAGGATAACATCATTTGCAAACTTACAAATGGAATACAGAAATCAGTGAGTTATTTTTAATTACATTTTTGCTTTTTCATCCTCTATATCCAGTGAATCAACAAGTTGTACTCATTTCATTTTCTAGCTGTCTCTTGACTCTATGCTTATTCCAACTCATTTGTTGCTTCCTCTGTTCACACTTTCATCAGACTGGATTAGTAGTCTAAAATACTAAGTGCTCTCCCCTTCATTCTCCCCTTTCATCCATTTTAACCCATTTTTTCCACTCTGGAGGCCATCTTTGTTGTTTTATCTTTAAAGAAGATCTGTTTGTTATTTCCTCCATTCTACACTCCCTTAAAACTGCAAAGTATTTTGGACATCTAATGATATCCTTCCAGAAAATTCCCAACTTCCTTGTGGCAATAACAGAATTACTTGCAGGAAACCACCTCCCCCATTAGTGTAGGATTACCCCATTTCCAGTTCGAATGATGGATGTTCTAATTGGCCTGCTCTTCCCTAGCCACAAAGGATATTTTAGGGAAGGACACTTTAACCATGCCTAATTCACTGAGAGCACAGCATTCCCCTACCAAGAGGAGGTTTTTTTTTTCAGGGTGGGAATGTTACAAAATCATATCTAATCAGGTAAACTGACTGGTTCTTGCCATGATAGGAAGCAGACAGAAAATTAAGGTAGCACAAAGATGAGGATGGAGTCAATAGATCCCAGAGAGCCAGAGCTAAGGCACAAAAACTCCGTCCTATAGATGAAACTGCCTGGACTTAGAGCTAAACTCTGGATTTCACCATTACATAAGACAACAATTCTTGTTTGTTTAAAGAAGGTTGGATTAGGGTTTCCATTCTTGCAGTGCAAATATTTGTAGTTAATATCCTTTGAAACTAATGTTCCATGCACATGAAAGAAAGGCAGAAGTCCTTCATAGAGCTGAAAGCACGTTTGTATTTGCTGCATTGGCTCCATCCACAGAGGCCTACGTTTAACTTTTGTTCATGCCACTCCCTCTTCCTAAAACCTTTTGGCCTCCCACACATCTAATATTATGCCTCTTATCCTACTTTACTCTCAAAGCCCTCAAATAGACCAGATGCCTCTTGTTATTCACTCTTAAGGCGCAGTAGGGACTCCTTTTTGGTAATGGTAAGTATATAAAATTTATATTTATTTGTTATATTATTTCACCAATAACTATTCCTTTCTCTTAACTGTAAATTACATGTAAGAAACTGTCTCTGCCAGGCACAGTGACTCATGACTGTAATCCCAACAGCTAGGGGGAGGCTGAGAATAGAGGACTGCAGGTTCAAAGCCAGCCTCAGCAAATTGGTGAGGCCTTAAGCAACTAAATAAAGGTCTAGAGACCCTATCTCTAGATAAAATATTTTAAAAAGAGGGGACTGGGGATTTGGCTCAATGTTTAAGTGCCCCTGGGTTCAATCCCGGATACAAAAAAGAAAGAAAGAAAGAAAGAAAGAAAGAAAGAAAGAAAGAAAGAAAGAAAGAAAGAAAGAAAAGAAAGAGAGGAAAGAAAAGGAAAAAGAAAAAGAAAAAAGAAACTGTCTCTTTTTGCTCACTAATGAGAGTCCCTGACGCATAGTAAGTATTTAACATTTTGTTGTTGTTGTTGAATGTACTAAATAAATTCAAATATTAATTTAAAATATGTATATAGTTTAAATAACTAAGATGATAAATTTAATGTTATGTGTATTTAATTACAAAAAAACTCTACATGTGGGAAACACTGGTCTCAGTCATTAGTTTTGGTTGCTCATTCTCATCTAGTATTTTATTCATTCCTTCCATTAATAATATTTACTGAAAACCTACTGTGCACCATGCATCATTCTAGATTCTAGAGATAGATACAGTAATGAATAAGGCAGATAACATCCCTGACCTCAAAGAACTATGATCTTACTGTTTATGAGATTATATTTATAGGAATTAGCAGAAATGGAACAGAAAATCCAACTTCACAGTGGTTTTAATACTCAAGATATCATTCTTGCATAAAAATATCTATTTGGCAGACATACCTAGGACACTTTTATAGCTATGTTCTTCATCAATTCTATAGCATAACAATAATAAGTATGGTACAATAAATGTGGTACAAAGTGACTGCTAAGTAAGGGATTGGAAAGCTCATGGTGAGGCTAAAGACTGAAATTCCCTCTCCTGGCTGAGAAGATGGCAATCTTCATAAGCATATTTTATCTAGAAACTCAGTCAATGTGTCCACTCAGGCTGGAGATTTGGAAGAGTCAATAGGAAAATGTTACTTGGTTGGATCAGGTTGGTTTTTATAGTGCAAGATAAGTTACAAGTAAGAGACAACTGGATCATCAGAAATCAGAGAGAAAGTTGGGTACAGTGGCTCACATCTGTAATCCCAGTGACTGGGAAGACTGAGACAGAAGGATTGAAGTTCAAGGCCAGACAGAGAATTTAGTGAGACCCTGTCTAAAATAAAAATAAATAAACAAATGGGGGCTGGGATTGTGGCTCAGCGGTAGAGCGCTCGCCTTGTGCGTGCAAGATCCTGGGTTCAACCCTCAGCACCACATACAAAAATAAATAAATATATAAATAAATAAATGAAAAAAATAATTAAAAAAAATAAACAAATGGGCTGGGGTGATAGAGCTCAGTGGTAAAGCAACTTTAAGTTCAATCCCCATTACCATTCAGAAAAAAAGAAATCAGAGAACAGGAACTGTTAAGAGATGCTCTGTAACTGTGGTCTGTGTCAAAGAGGGTAAGTAAATAATCCTGAGCTGAATTTTCTGACCCAAGATAAAGATAATGGAAGCAAAATCCACAATTCTGGAAACTGAAGAAAAGATGAAACAGGGTCCTGGATCAGCTTTACCAAGCACCTCCTACTGGCCCTGCTTTGCCTGGTAAAGTTTTCACTAAGCCCCTACTTTAGAGCCCAACCACTGAAATTCCTGGGAAGGGAAGCCCAGGATGGTTTCATGTCTTCCAAGGGAGTCTCCAGAACTCTTCTCAGTAGAAAATAGAATCCTAAATTAGCTTATCCCTCACAAGCGATCCTTCCACTGTCTTGTTCAGATATAACGACAGTGGACACTGATTGTACTCCAGGAGGAGAGAACCAACTACTTTGGCTAACTAAGGGATTCACCCCATCACTGGGGCAGGGAGTATATTTCATGCCTAGGAAGCAGAATATGATCAATGCTATTGGTAAGTGACCACTCTAAGTTGTTTCATCCCCTTTCTGTTCCACATGGCTTTTGTTTTTTCTTTAATTAATCATCCAGATACTTACTCTTCCACTTTTATTAGGTTAAATTGATCATTTGACCAGAGTTTGCCAATACACAGAAGCTTCTGGGCCAACCTGAGAGTGATAAATGTTTCCAAGAAACCCTAAAGCTAGAAGCACTAACTGGATTAGAACCTGGGGAAGGAAGGAGTTTCAGTATGTACATGGAAGAGTTGTACTACCATAGATGGTAACAGTTATGACACTTTGTACGCATGAGGAGAGTGTGTGTGTGGATATTGAATGGTCAGGAGGATTACACTTTTACCTGCCCAGCACCGAGGGGTTTCCTTTACAAAACCTTTTTCACCTTCATAGTTGAGTTAAACAATTTTAGAAGGACGAAACCTATGCCTCTCCAGCTTGGTTAGTGTATAAAGCAGATAAATTTATTCCAATCCTCCTGGCTCAATGAATGATTTAGGAAAATGTATGTGTTCCAAATTCTATCAATAGAGTCAGCCTCCTAGTTTTGATTGAATTACTGAGAAAGAGACACTCTATTTACATAGAGACTTCTTGACTGATCTAATATAAATTTGTAGCTGTGAGCTGTAGAGCATGCCTATAATCCCAGCAGCTCAGGAGGCTGAGGTAGGAGGATCGCTAGTTCAAAGCCAGTCACAGCAACTAAGCAAGGCCCTAAGCAATTTAGCAAAACTCTGTCTCTAAATAAAAACATTTTAGATATGGTTCAGTGATTAAGTACCTCTGAATTCAATTCCCATGCCTAAATAAATAAATGAATAAAATATAAGTTTGCACTCTCAGGGTTCAACCTTCTATCATTTCAGGTAGAGAGTCCTTGAGAATGAATCTTGAGCAAAGCAAAGCAGAGTAAGAACCAAAGAATGAGAACCAATACATAACCTTTTTGTTTAGCCATTGGAGTATATGCCATGGACATTTTTTTGGAGCCTAGCACCTTGAGAACACCTTCCCTTTGGCTAGAGACTTTCCTTCCTCTGCAAATTAGACATCAGAAATCGTCCTTTGCTAGCACCCCTTGCAGCTGTACACAAGTAGGTGACCCGATCCTATCAGACACTGTTGTGAAACTTCCTTTGAGAAGAGAGTAATGTGAGAAAGAAATGCCATGTGGCATCTACTTGTGCCAGTGACAGTGACACCACTGCCACTTGGCCTTCAGAGGTGGCACTGGTGAGTTCCTGGTAATAACTGGCAGGAGCACCCACGTCAGTAAAGTTCAGTTCCTGCTGGTGATGCCAGGAGGTGGAAGCAGTAGCAGCATCTTTAGGCTCATTCTGATACCTGTTTTAGGTGGTGTCCTAAAAACTCAGCCTTGAACCTAACTCTTCAGACCTCGTGGCAATTCTGTGACCTACCAAATATCCTTTCACAAATTTTTATTGACTTAACCAACCAGTTAGGTTTCTGTCATTTTAAACTAAACCTTCTTGTACTAATTTACAATCAGTAAGTCATTTGATATGTGAATATATAATGAATGAATGAACAAATGAATGAATGTCAATTCTGAAAGGGAGATATTATTATTCCCATTTTTAATGTAGTCAGCTTTGTGTTCCTACAAAGAACTACCTGAAACAAGGATATTTGTAAAGAGAAAAAGTTGATTTTACTTAGTTCAGAGGTTCAAATCCAAGATCAGTTATTCCATTGGTTTGAACCTCTGGTGATGATGGTATATCACAGCAGGATTATGGGGTGGAATAAATCATTCACATCATAATCGAAGAAGCAGAGCAAGAAGACACACCAGGGTCCCACAATCTCACTTGAGGGCACATCCCCAATGACCCAAGGACCTTTTAAAAAGCTCCATTTCTTAAAGGTTCTGTTCCCTCTCAATAGCGCTACCCTAGGGACCAAATTTACACATGGACCTTTGGTGGATATTTCATCCAAACCATAACACCAATGTACAGATAAAAATAGATTCAGTAATATTTAACACATCTTTCTCTTCATATTAACAATATTAATAATTAATAACTAATATTAATAAGGCTACATAGCTAACAAATTCTAGAGCAGAGATTTGAATTTTAGCCTTTTGTTTTAATCTCCAAAGTCCATACTTTTGTAGTATGTCATTTGAAAAATGTTTTCAGAAATCATCTTGTGGCAGATAGAACAGATTGGCTTACTCAGAATTCATTCCAATCTTCTACTGTTTCTTCCCATACAAAAGCTAGAAATCTAAAAGCCATGTTTCCCAGACTCACTGGCAACTCCAATTATGATTTAGGCTTTACCAATTAGATGCATTTGTGTGAAGATTGAACTTATAACTGACTCAAGTAGAAGGAAAAACTCCCTGAGGACTTCATTTTAATGGTACAAATCAGGTACAGCAAGATTTTAGGGTCAAGAATGGAGGCTGTGTCTCTCTGACTCCTGAGTTATGACAAGCCAGTGTGATCTAGAGTTGGCAGGTGCCACAGGGCTTCTTGATTCCCCAGCTTGCCAATTTTTTGCTGAGAGACATTCTTAAGACAGGTCAGCTCTATAATAGTGTACTGGGAGGATTCTTGGAAACCCAGCCCAGAACCCACTCGTCCAGCCCTTGAAATTGAGTACCTGATCCCTACATCCAGTTCTTCCTTGCTTAAACTACTTGAATGGTTTCTACTTCTTTTGAATCCTTTCTAAACTTAGCATGTAAAGAGCTCAAGCACATTATAACCATGCAATACACAGGGATTCTCATTTTTCCTCAGTGTTGCAATTAAGGGGAGAGAACATGTATTCAATTTTTATATTCCAATGATAAGCATCATGGCCTTTTCAGTTATCTTTTCTTTTCTTCATTTTTTTCCCTTTTCTTTTCTGTACTGGAGCTTGAACCCAGGGGTGCTTCACCACTGAGCTATATCTCCCAGTCTTTGAGACACAGTCCTACCAAGTTGCCCAGGATGGCCTCTAACTTGGAATTCTCCTACCTAAGTCTCCCAAGACACTGGATTAGAGGTGTGCACAATTGTGCCTGACAGTCTTGCCACTCTTGCAATCTCAAGAAATTGAGTGTATGAGTCAGGGTCCTTGCAGGAAGCATGACTCATTCACACTGGACAATTTGGGAAGACTTCAATAAAGATTAATTTTTATTTCTCTCCTTGTTAATTTTCCCATTCCCCTCACAACCTCTTATATGTAATTTTGTATAACAATGAGGGAGAAAAATAAATTATAGTAGATGGGGTAGGGAGAGAAGATGGGAGGGGAGGGGAGGGGGGATAGTAGAGGATAGGAAAGGTAGCGGAATACAACAATCACTAATATGTAAAAATGTGGATGTGTAACCTATGTGATTCTGCAATCTGTATTTGGGGTAAAATTGGGAGTTCATAACCATCTTGAATCTAATGTATGAAATATGATATGTCAAGAGCTTTATAATGTTTTGAACAACCAATAAAAAAATAAATAAAAAGAAAAAAAAGATTAATTTTTAAAGGAATGGGTAGGGTTTGGAGGACCACACAGGTTGTACAATGACTCTAGGAGCAAATGGAGGAAGACACTGTGGAAACTTGGAAAAAGCCTGGTGTGGAGGGTGCCTTATAGGAGGTGTGGCTTGAGTTTGAGAAATGCAACCACTCACTGGACCCCACAGGGAGGGAACTATCTTACAATCTGCCCTTCTTCCAAGCTCCTGCACATTCACTAAATGCACTTGGAAGCCAGAAGACAATAGATGGTGCCATAAACCATCCAGGATAGCTTTCCAGAGTGGAGGAGAGAGATGGGGAGTAGATTCTGATGGGACCAAGGTGGGAGATCCAGCATGCCGTGTGAAAAAAATCAGTTGCCCGGTGAGACAAGAGAGCGTATGATTGTGAGCTGAAAGACTTTGTGCTGTTGAATTTTTAAAATTCTCACAGGTTGAGTTTATTCATCCTTTTAAAAGATATTCTATACAATCTGCTCAGATGATTTGAGGACATTTTACTTAGTTTAGCATGGGATACCCCAGAGTGCAAGAAGTGGAAGTCACCTTAGAGGTCTTGCCGAAGACATATTTCAAAGATGAGGAAATCTCTTAGAAAAATGAAACAAATTGCTCCGAAGTGACACATCCAGAACAATTTCAGAGCCAGGTGTGATGGTGCACACCTGGAGTCCCAACTACTCAAAGACTGGGGCTAGAGAATCCTAAGTCTGAGGGCAGCCTGGGCCACATCATGAGACTCTCATCACAAAAACAAAAAAAAAAAAAAACAAGCTGGACTGTGAAGCAGCTGCAGTCTAAGCCTTGAGAATCCTCCTCCATGGTTTTATTATTCTCTTCATTTTAAACATTTACCTGCGAAGCTGAATTCCAAAAACACTTTTCCTAAAAATAACTAAAAGACACCATGGGAGAAATTTGCATAATGTATTTTTTTTATCTATAATTTACAGTATGTAATCTAAAAATGTGTGACAAAGCAATGCTTGTAGTGCAGAGAAAACTCCCCTGGGATATTTCATTCCATTTAAAAACACCTCAGTATGGGGGGATGAGGGAGCAGCAGCCTCTGACACACTTCCATCAGGCAAAATGTTATTCCAGTGATTCACAGCAAGAGGCCTGACAAACACTTTGAGTCAATATAAAGGTTCTTGCCATCAGGATAAAATGAGAATTGCAGTGGGTGGTCCCATTCTAGCCTCATGTCTCCTTCTACTTCTGTCCTGGCTTAGGTGGTTGCCCTGGAAATGGTAGGGTGGCAAACAAAACCATTTGGAACAACTTTTAAGAAGCCTTATGCATGAAGGCCTAATTTTTATTTGCTGCTGCCTTTTCCAAAAGCTGTCTTCTCTGGAGAGAAGGGTGTGCTCTTTGGACTACCTTGAAAGCTGGTTCATTCCAAAGTCTTTGGCAAGGTCCAGTTGGCTGACTGGCCAGAGTTTGGCAGACATAAGGGAAAAGGGGCTTTACTGATAGTTATTTAGCTTCAGATCCCTACACAGATGGCCCTGATCTCCTCCCCCACCTAAGAATTTTTCTAAAATGACACCCAAGTTTTTCTTGGCAGAAGTTATAATTCCTGGCAAACAGTTCACTGAAGCTCTAATTATGATGTCAGCTTTAATGGAGAAGATAATCATATTAAATGGTTCTTATTCAGTTCCATGTGATAAATTAGTGATTACCATGAAATGTGTTAAGCAGCCAAAAGTAAAAGGAAAGAATAATGTAACTGTGCTACAGTTGAGGTTTGAGGGATTCCAAAACTGGGTAGAAAATAGGACAAAATGCCCTTTAAAGTAGAGATGATGATTCTAATGTCTCTCGTAGCTTATTTACTGATTAAAAAAACCCCATTTTTCTTCATGTGTCTATTACAGTAAAAAATTATCCTGACACTTGTTAAAATAGTATGGAAGACTTTATTCGAGATTATAGCAATAGGGATCAACTCCACTGCAGTAAGAGGAAGTGGTCACCTCAGTCCTCAGTACAAGGACAGGTGGGGATTTGTGACCAACAAGCAGAATGCCTAAGAGGAGACATCAAGGGTAGGGGATTCTTGCTAAACTGACAGACTGTTGCTGAAGGCAGGCCAAGGTGTTCCAATGTCAAGGGATAAGAGATAAGGAATTTAATCTGTTATCAGGGGTGATCAGATATCAAATATTCTCAATATTGACTTAGCAGGATTCTTATTAAAACTGGGCTAGACAGGCCACAGACAGGATAAGAGTCATGGTAGAAAGCTAGTTGAAAAGATGGTTCAGGGGATCGAGATTAAAGTTAGGTCGAGAAGAGTCTTAGTCATAAACTCACTAGTACTACATACTTTTTTTCAGTTCTGGGAATTTAACCCAGGGGCCCTCTACTACTGAGCTAAATCCCCATTGTTTTTATTTTTTTTAATTTTGAGACAGGGTCTTGCTAAGTTGCTGAGGCTGGCCTCAGACTTGTGATCCTCCTACTTCAGCCTCTTGAGTCTCTGGGATTAAAGGCATGCACCATTATTGTAGTACTATATGCTTTTACATACAGTGAACCAGACATGAAAAGGAGAGCAGGAGGAAAGAAGGAAAAGAAGGATAGAAGGAAAGGAGAGAGCAAAAGAGTGGGGACAGGAAAGTTTGTAAAATTGTCTTCCAAATTCAGACTGTTCTGAGTGTGGTTACATATTTATTTTGTGGGTAGATAGATTTGATCTTTGAAACAGCCAAAAGAGGGCTGGGGATGTGTCTCAAGCGGTAAAGCACTTGCCTGGCATGCGTGGGGCTCTGGGTTTGAGCCTCATCACCACATACAAATAAAATAAAGATGCTGTGTCCACCAAAAACTGAAAAATAAATATTAAAAAATTCTCTCTCCCTCTCTCTCTCTCTCTTTCTCTCTCTCTAAAAAAAAGAAATAAACAGCCAAAGACATTTAGGGCCAAGTATAAGAAGTGTATTAAATTAAGTAACACTGTTAAAATTATAAAGCAATGTGTTGGTTAATGGTTCTTGTGTGGTTTATAAACAGGGTGATAAATCTCAACCCATTTTTCCTGGAACTTTCCCAGTTTTAAGACTGGAAATCTTCCTCAGTTTCAGGTAAACAAAAAATTTTTGCCTAAGAATTTCCCAGTTTTATAGTCCCATGTCCTAGGAAACTCCCCAGTCCTGGGAAAATTTAGCATGGTACATCACCCTATTTAAAAAAAAAAAATGCCCTTTAGGTAATTTCAGACAATATGTTTCAAATGTATTTGAAGTCATGGGGTATGATAAACTAGGTGTTTAGCTTTCAATATAAGTGTTATTTCAAACCAAAATTAATTTAGTCATATACTATGTGAGAAAATAATGTTCACCCTGACTCCCATGTAATTTGATGAACCTGCACTTAAATACTTTGATTCAAATACAAGGTCCAAACACTTCTCCACAATGTTCAGCTAAAGACAGCTTGCTTAGTAAATTGAAGTATTTATGTACAATCATGTATGTTTTCATTTTATATTAATATCTCTTTATATGTTGCTATAAAATTCTTACTTGGAAAAAAGACATTCATTCAAATTTGTCATTCATTCATCTGTAAACTACAGTAAATGTAGTTACTGTGTGTAGTATGGAGAGAGAGAAAGAGAGAGAGAGAGACAGAGAGAGAATGTGTATATGTGTGTGTATGTATGTGTGTGCACTCGCACGTAAGCACGTGTGTGTGATCTTCCATGGGGAAACAACCTTCTTTATCATCTTCTTTTCCAAACTAATTCATCTGCATGTTCACTCATTTTACCAAGAAATGTGTTGTTCCTTTAGAAGGCATTTTTAAGGGCTAGAGAGATATGAAGAGGACCAGATGACAAAGCCTTCCTCAGAAGGGTCCATTGCAACCACTTTGAATAATCCATAATTTATCTCTTTAAAGTCCATTTGTATGAGGACCTGCCTCCATGGAAAAGAGGAAGACTGGGAAGGGATGTGGCTGTGTGAGAATGGGACATATCTGAGGCTAATTGGAGCTAAAGAGGTGGAATATTTTAGGGGGACCCTGAATTAAAAACCACTTAGTTCCAAAGAGCCAACACTTTACAAGATTGGAGAGAGAGAGAGAGAGAGAGAGAGAGAGAATCCAAATATGATGACAAACTAGGAACCCCAACTGAGAACAAGCAAGTTATAAACAGAATATAAATGTTTATACTTAAACACAGGTAAAAGCTAGCACACATTAAGGTAGTTTTCCTGACTGTTTTTATAGGGTGCCAGCAGCCTTACCCTGATGTAGGTGGAGGCTCTAACCAGGACTGACTCTTCCACTTCTCACTTCAATGGACTGTGTTGTCCAGTTTGAGTGGCTGCCAAGCCTGAACATGCTTGGGTGGGATCTCATTTGGGTGGGGACATTTCATGTATTTGCTTCTCTTAACTGTCATCTTTTCTATTGGACAAGTTACCAGAGATGACTGTGGCTCTGCTGGGAATCCAGACACTTTTGCAAGATTTCTAGGCTCTTCTAACTCATTTGTTTTAAGTCTAAGGGAAAGTCTCAGGGAACAAGGCTAGCAAGAGCTGGTGTAAATAGACCTCATTTCTTTTTTCCTTTTTGTGGTGCTGGGGGTTGAACCCAGGGCTGTGTACATGTGAGGTAAGCCCTCTACCAACTGAGCTATATCCCCAGCCCTGGACCTCATTTCTACTAAGAAGCAACCAGAGACAACTACAGCATTTCCATCATCATATTTACAATTTTTTTCTTGCTATAATGGAAAAACTGTCCTAGAGTCTAAGCCTTTTAGACCTTGCCATTCAAGCCCTGGAGCCTCTCTTACCTATTGAAAGATTTTGCTCTTTCCATCACCCAGTGTCCCCAGCATCTCTAAATTTCCCCCTCTCTAGTCAATCATTGCCATCAACATGTAAATGAACCCCTCTTCTCCTGCCATTCAAGTTTTCTTACATTACCATTTCTAAAATGAGTTACTAATACTTAAGGTCTTCACATATTTCTTCACTTCATATTTGCATTTGTGACTTCCACAATCAGGTTTTCTTCCATATATTTCCACTGAAGCCATTCTTCTCAAGATCAACAGTGAGCTCCATATCACCAAATCCTTGGAACAATTCCTGGTTCTTCTCCTTCAGTGGACCTTCTATAGGACCTTTCAGTGCTATAATGATATAGTGCTATAATCTAAGTGGTCTACTGAGACCACTTAGATTCTGAGTCAAAGCTCCATCTCAGTTTTCCTTCTATGTTCCTGATTGGCTTCTTCTCAGTCTGTTGTCTCCTTCCTCTTATTCCCAATTTTTGAAACTGTTTAAACTTCTTCTGTTCTTTAAATACACTCTTCACTTTGTAGGAGATCCTATCCAGTCCAATGGCTTTAATTTCTATCTCTCTGTCAATAACTCTCAGATATATATTCTCCAGTCCTGACATTTCCTCTGAGATCCAGACTTAGCAAATCCTACCACCTACTTGACATTTCCATTAGATGTCTAATAAGCTTTTAAAATGAACATTTTCAGAATAGAACTTGATCTTATCTCCCAAACCTATTTCTCCCAGTTTTCTTCATGCAGCTGTTGACTGCAGTAGTTCAGGAAATAAAATTAAGGCTCATTTTTGACTGCTTTATTCCTCTTGTACCTAGACATCACAATAGTCAAATTGTGTGAGCCCCTGCCTGACTTGATTACCACTATTAGTGATGACCAGAAATGTCTTCAGAATTCCCAGCAGATGATTTCCAGGGGTGGTCCTGTGGTCTTCCCTTCAATATGGTATGAAATGGTAAATCCAAACTGCTTGAGGTAGGTGACTCTGCTGCAAACTGAGTTTCTACCTCTCATTTAGCTACTCAAGCCTCTTTGAAAAATAATTCTTATTCTCACGGAGGATGAGCAATTAAACTTCTCCAAAAAACAATTTCCTAGAAAAAGGAAACTCATGGGTGGAGTTACCAGGGCTGGGTCCTCCTGAGGTCTACTGTTTCCAACCTCAATGGTTGAAGACAATCATGTGGACTGAACTGGGTCAGGAAGATTAGGGAAAGGTTGAAGGGAATTAAGCAAATCTTCTTAGAAGGCTACATTACATCTGAGAACAAAGAAAAGCCTCCTTCCCTTTTGAGAATGTCAATTTTTATTAAAAAAATCAAGAAGAAATGTGTAAGAAATTATCTAATGAATTCCAGTAATTGATAAGTATGTTTGATGAATCATATGGGCTCTTGCTCTGGGACTATGAAGACTTGAGCAGATAACATGGCTAGACAGAATTCCATCTAGGAATTCCTCCATTTTCTTTAACATGTACTTTTCAGGGCTGGCCTGCAGGTGGTGGTGTAGCCCACAGAGGACTACATAGGCAAGGACTAGATGGGACATTAGATCCAGATACCTGTTGTTAGAATTTTGTCTAAGTAGATCTTGCACCCAGATATGATTCATTCAACCCAAGAAGATGACAATGACACTGCACAGGTAAAAGGACACCATAATGTCAGATTACCCCTCTCCCATTGATCTCAAAGCTCTTGGATTGGTAGTCAGAGATATCTATAAGCTCTTTCATGTGCAGATAGGTGACGAGCAAAAAAAAAAAAAAAAAAAAAAAAAAAACCTTCCAGATACACTCAAGATGTTCTTCCCATGTAAGGTTGCTAATATCTACTAAAGGGCAGGTGTGGTGGCTCACATCTACAATTCCAGTTTTGGAGGCTGAGGCAGGAGAATCACAAGTTGGAGGTCAGTCTGGCCAACTTAGCAACATCCTGTCTCAAAAAGAACATTGAAAGGGCTGGGGATTTAGCTCAGTGGTAAAGTGCCCCTGGGTTCCATCCCGAGTACCACACACACAAAAAAAAAGAGGGGTCATCTATGGGTTAAATGGTCAATTCTGTCATGATGCTGGTGTAGCTTGCTCCCAGACTCAATATAGCAGGTTAGTATCCTTCCCTTCTGCCTCTCCTCCCCCCACACTCCACCTGTGCCAAAGCTTGGGACTAGAATTGCTGTCCATACCTGGCTTGGCAAAAAGTCAAACATATTATTTATAGTGGGGTCACAAATTTATTTCTTCTATACTCAGATGGGCAAGAAAACTGCCACCCGCTTCTTTATTTTTCTACGACTTACCACTTGTCCATAAGGAATTGAAAAAAAAAAAGAACTCTAAAATTATCCCATTCAGTTAAACTTAGTTCAGTTCAATACTTCAGATGGCTCCTTTATGTGAACTCTATTTAGTTTCCTTAGGTAAAACACTAAGTATTTACACTTTTCTCTCCATGGTCTTGTTCTCAAGTTAATGTCTGTGTGTACTGAAGTCTATGAGAGCTTAGATAAGCCATGTAACTGCTATTACCTGGATCCTTATTCCTTAGTGGCAGAGTGACTGCACTGGTGACCACAAAAGTACCATTTTTCCAGTCTAACCTTTTGAAATAAAGGGGTTATCTCTGGAATTATGATTCTGGTCACCTCAAAGTTCCTATTCAGCTACTCCTTTTTTTGACCAGAGTCCTCTGATGTACCTCTGTGCTCTCAAAACTTCTGTGTCTGGTCAGAACACAGAGGACCTCCTGGATCATCTGTACAACACCCCTCCATGTGGGCCCAGGAATGATGGCTCAAGTGGATCTATCAACATTCCTCCCTCTACCACCTCCTCACTCTTACTCCTTGCCAAGAATCTGGCCTCTGGCCTTCTTTCCTCTTCTTTGTCTTCCTTGTTTCTTCCATATCCCTTGGAACTGGGTGGGGCATTGGTTAGGCAATTCATTCATTCATATATTATCTCTCTTGTAGGCTAGAGCAATGTGCCTCATGCCCTAGCTTTTACAAGTGGAAAGGATATCTTCTCTACCTTTAAGAAAAGACACTATGGGCTGGGGATGTAGCGTGCTCGCCTGGCATGCATGCGGCCCGGGTTCAGTCCTCAGCACCACATACAAAGATGTTGTGTCCACCAAAAACTAACTAACTAAATAAATAAATATTTTAAAAATTCTCTCTCTCTCTCTCTCTCTCTCTCTCTCTCTCTCTCTCTCTCTTAAAAAAAATAAATAAAATCCCTTCTTTACAAAAAAAGAAAAGACACTATGATTTGAGTCTATAATAAATCTGAACTTCAAAAATCTTTCTGGGTAATGTCCAACTAAGTCTTTCTGTGAAATCAATGCAAAATATAATCTAAATACAAAGATAAAAATTTACTTTGTTGTTCTAGGTCTACTCTGTGCAATATGGTAACCACTTGCTCCAGGTAGCTATTTAAATTTAAAATAATTAAACAATTAAAATTTTAAATTTCAGGTTCTCAATCACATTAGCCACTATTCAAGTTTTCAGTAGCCATATGTGACAGGGGTCACTATATTGAACAGCAAAGATGTACAACATCAATATCATTGTGGAAAATTACATTGAACAACTACTCTAGAGGAAAGCTACACATCCTCCTTTTCTAAATCAGTAAAATGTTTTATTTGAATGGGTATGAAGCTTCCTGTAAGAATAAGTTCTACAGAATGTGACACTAAATCTGAAAATACATTTTGAAACAATTACTTGTCATAGTTCTTGCTCTGGATTCTCTAGAAGATGGGTTAGTCAATAAAGCCCCACATACTTCCCCAAGTGCCATTGTTGTTCTCTGTTTTTCCTAAGAGGAAGCTACATAAATTTTGCACTGTGGAGCCCAGTGCAAAACCAGAATTGTATTAATAAATTTCAAGACAGCAACATTGGTGCAATAATCCAAGTTCTGGGTTTTTATTTTGGGGTGGGGTGTGTGTGCTCAATATGATGACATAGATTTCATACCTATGAAGCTGACCTTTTCTAGGATAATCACATCCCAAAGAGAAATCAAGGCATCTCTGTGGGTTTACTGGGGAATGTGCTCATGAGCAGCAATGCCAGAGCCCACAGCTGCACCAGTGCTGGCCAAGTTCAGATGTTAACTCAGACAGCTGGCCAAGAAATGCCTGTGGCTAGAGGTAACTGACTAGCCAAATCAAGTGACAGGAAGTGAGGGCCCCAACATGTACTGGAAAGCCCCTTACTGAAAGATCAGGGCATGTAAGCTGCTTCTGTCTGCATATGTTTCCATCATGGCAGGGGGTGATGGAGGAGGGCGGTGTCCATCGAGAAGGGCTGAAACCATCACAGCCATCATTCTAGAAATTATTGGAGGACAAAGAAAAGGCAACACACCCAGGAACTTCAGCACGGAGAATGATGTCTAACTTTCTTACTTGCACTCTGGATATGAGCAGAGCATGTGTGCAGAGAAGAACCTACCTGCCTTAATTTGAGAGGCAAGGGGATTCATGAAGAAGCCAGAACTTCAGAATGAATGATCAGAGCAGAGGAGCAAGATAGAGAAAGAGAATCTACTCGAAAGTCAACTAAACAGAAACTGAGAAAACCACACAAAAACAAAAGAGCTGAGGTGGAAGGTGAGACTTGGAAGTTGTAAACATTCTGTAAGATAATTAACTCCCACAGCTTTTTAGAGTGTAGCAGATTGGAACCTACACATAGAAATTCTGGCAATGCAGTAAAAATATAAATAAATAAATAAATAACTTTTAAATAAACAGCTGAATGTAAAAGATAGAAAATAATTTTATAATAAAGAGACGAAACAAAACCCACATGGATTTAACCCGAGTTGGCCCTCTGGTTCCTTTGATGGTTAGACTATTTGGTTCCCCTTGAGGATTTGTTCAAGTGCCCTTGTCTCTCATACTGACCCCTGGCTTTGAGCAGATGAAGGCTGGCCCAGAACTCAACTGGAGACCTGGCCACCTTCTCTGTCCAAGTTTAGAAGCTGCTTAAGGGATCTCCTTGAGCTCTCTGAGACGCAGAGTCTAGATCACACATGTCCTTGAAGGAAACCCTCTGAGGACCACCCGCTGTCATGGAAAAGAAGTAGAAAAGTTCCACCCTCCAGCTTAGAAAAGTTCCATGGAAACCTGGGTGTTAAATTTCTCACAGAAGTCTTTTAGTTTTAATCCTGACCTCCTCTAACTTACAGTAGAAATGAAGGGGACAATTAAGGACAAAAAAAAAACTATATCAACTCAAGGAAGGAGAGAAGAAGAACAAATCAAAGTTAAAGAATGGTAAATAGAAAACAAATTATTTCAGTAATCAAAATACATGTAAATATCAATATACTGAATTTGCCTATTAAAGAGCAGAAAAAAAATTTTTTTAGATGGGAATCTTACTATATAGCCCAAGCTGGCCTCCAGTGAACCTCTGGCCTCAGCCTTCCAAATTAGAGGGACTACAGCCATGTACCCCTATACCCAGATGAGATTTTCAGAATTTTAAGCAATTCAATCATGTACTGCTTATAAGAGGCATACCTAACACATGATGACATAGATAAATTAAGATAGATAAAATGTACTAGAAAAATATTTTTTAAATTAAACATATAAAATATTATTAATTTTTTGAATTTTATGGCAAAAATATAAGGTATAGGGCTGGGGTTGTGGCTCAGTGGTAGAATGCTTGCCTAGCACGTGGAAGGCATTGGGTTCTATCCTCAGCACAATATAAAATAAATAAATACAATAAAGATATTGTGTCCCACTACAATTAAAAAAGTTTTTTAAAAAAATATATAAGTGATAATGACAAAAAAATAAGAAAAAATTATATTGATGAAATAGTCATTTGGAACTTCAGTGTGTGTGTGTGTGTGTGTGTGTGTGTGTGTGTGTGTGTAAGAGAGAGAGAGAGAGAGAGAGAGAGAGAGAGAGAGAGAGAGAGGGATACATTGTCAAAATTAGAAAATAATCAGTTTTAGAAGATGTTAACAACATATAACTTTACACCCAAATCACAGGAGACACATTCTAGCACATATGAAACATGTACAAATTGGACTATAGGGCTAGGGCTGTATGTAGCTCAGTGGCAGAGCGCTTTTCAATCTTTAGCATTGTATTAAAAAAATAAACAAACAAAATAAAGGCATATTGCCCATCTACAACTACAACATTTTTTTAAAAAAGCTCACTATGTCTAAAGCAAATCTCAAGCAAATACCAGTGGTCTAAAATTACATAAAACATGTTCTCTGACATGAAACAATAAAATCAGAAACCAATGTAATACTTACACTACCACTATCCATTTTAGAAACTTTTAAATAACTATTAAGGGAGAAAATGAATGGAAATTTCAAATGTATAGTACTGCTCAGACAATGAAAACCCTACCAAGATACATGGCATGCAGTTCAGTTCATAACTTTAGGAATTCCTTCTTTTAGAAGGGAAGTTAGAGTTTTACATGCAAATACTAGAAGAAAAGGAAGCATATATCCCAAAGATTAAAAAAAATTCTGAGGTTGGAGGTGTGGCTCAGTGATAAAATTCATGCTAACATGTGCAATACCTTGGGTTCAATCCTCAGCACCAATTAATTAATTGATTAATTAAAAATTCAGAATAAAGAAAATAGAAGGAAAGAAGAAACAACAGAAGAAGAGACATAAATGAAAGGGAGAAAAGTCAACAGATCGAAAAGCTAGTTTGTCTTAGAAAACTAATAAAATGTACCTGGCAAAATTGATTGAGAGGGAAAAAATAGGAAAATTATGGAAAAAAAAGGTCTTGACTCTAGAGTTGAGATTTTTAAGTATAAGTGAATGCAATAAACATTATTATAATAATAAATTTAAAAATGTAAATCGACATTTTTCTAGAAATATACAAATTACTAAAAGTGAGATGAAAAACTTGGCAATCTGTTTATAACCATTAAATTAATTAAATATGTAGTTTAAGAAAAAAATTACCCATTAAGTACCGTACCAACCGTGTGTGTGTGTGTGTGTGTGTGTGTGTGTGTGTGTGTGTGTAGGGTTTCACCAATTTCCCAGGCTGGCCTTGAACTTGCAATCCTCCTATCTCAGCCTCCTGTATTGCTGAGAATACAGGCATGTGCTACTGTGTTTAGTTGCAAACAAATTTTTGAAAAAGATAACTGAGAGGGGATTTGCTTTACCAGGCTAATTATAAGACTATAATAAAAGGATACATACTCACATACACTTACAACACACACACACACACACACTCATACACACACACATACATATACATGGAATCTTCGTATGGAACAAACTGGCTCACATATCCATAGGAAGAGGTAAACATTAGATAAATGATGCTAAGTCAACTGACAGTATACAATGAAAGAGAATTCAGATATTCACCTCATGCCATAACAAAAGTACATTTAATCTGCATGGATTAAAACCTTAAATATTGGTGGTAGGGGGTGTTTAAAAAGAAAGTATAAGAGAATGTTTGCTTTACATTTCTTCAGGTTTCTTAAACAAAATACCAAAAGCATAAATGATAACAGCATGATAACTTACATTAAAACATAAAAAGTCCATTAGACAAAAGACACAATAAACAGTCTGGGAGAAGTTATTTATAATACGTATTATTAGGTATTGGTATCCAGAAAATGAAAGATCCTCGTAAATCAATTAGAAAATACAAGTAGTGCAGCAGAAAAATTGCCAATATTTAATTGTTAAAAGGAAGCTAAATAATACAAAAAAAAGTTTTTTTAAAATTCTCAACTTCAGCAATAAATGTGACTTAAAACCACAATAAGGTACTTTCTCATGCCCATAGGATTGGCACTGTTAGGAAGTCTGAGAAGGTTAAGTGTTGGCTAGGATGTGTGAAAGAGGAGGAGGAGGAGGAGGAGGAGAAAAAAAGAAAGAAAAAATACTTTTATATTTGGCTAATGTGAATGTTTGTCATTAAAAACCACATTAGAGAACACTACTATGTTATCAAATAAAGTTGGTGTGCACGTACCCTGTGATATGGCAATTCTTGTAGGTATATAGCCTAAAAAAATTCTCATACATATGCCTAAAGAGACATGAAATAGATGTTTATTGTGGCAATGTTTTTAACGATTAAAAAGAAGCTAAACTTTCAAAAATAATATAACTGTGGATAAATAATTGGTACTGGAGTCACAACACAAATAACAAATACACACATACTAAATATATAAAAATGAGGCTGGAAGGATACAAGCTAATTTCAGGATAGTGATTACTTTGGACAGAGAGCAGTAGAATTGGGCAGGGGAGCTGTAGTTAAAATGTATCTGTAGTATTAAAACAAACAGAAAGATTTACATTCATTATCACAACATGTCAACATTGGTGAAATCTGCTAAGAACAGTGAGTGTGGCTCATATTCACAGACCAATAAGAAATGATTTCCAGACTTGTTAAGGAAAAAATAAAGCTGTGGAGGAATGTAAGGAATGGACCACCATTTGTGTAAAATCTAAAAGGAAGGCTCTGCTTGTTCTGTTGGAGATTTCTGAACGATACAAAATTAAATTGCCAACAGCATTGACCTCTGAGGGAGGGGAAAATTGGGGAGCAGGGGTCAATTATGGAAAAAAACTTATTTCATGTAAATTTTTTTCAATTATTGGGCTGTTTATCTCTTGAATATATTTTCTCAATAAGAAAAAATTAAAGCAAAAATTATTGTAATTAAAAATGATTCGTACCCCACTTAAAGCCAAAATCACTCTTTCAAAGACTGTTTTACATAAAATGTAAGTTTACCCTTATGTTTGCCATCCTCCCGAATGACGATTTTTCTCAAGCATTCTTGCTAATAAGTTCCTTGTGATCAGTCTCACAGGAACATGCACTCAGCCTGCTGCATCTGCTTTAACTGTGCATCTATTCATATGGGATGACTGATACTTTCCCTAATAAATCTTACCATTTCCCCTGCTAGAGAAATGAGTGCTGACTAAATGGCTGATGACACATTGGAATTATTCCTACACTTTCTTATACAGTAAGACAAATCAACCCAAAGCAGAATTCCTGTTATAAACACTAACAGCTTTGGAGTATATCAGAGATGGGGGTAATACGATGAACCCAGTGAATCTAGATTTTTTTGCCCAGAGACAGACTGAGGTAATCTGAGAGCAAAGGCAGAATTTGGAGTTCCTAACCTCAGATGTTTTATTTCCATGAGCCTATTTACAATCAAGTGATCTATCAGATCTAAAACTCAAATACTTTAAGTAGTGAGTATTCTCCTGTATTTAACACTGAATTTTAAAAGTGATTTGTGGTTCAGAAGCTAATTACCTTCCTGGAACAGTGATTTCAAACCTTTTCAAACCTAGGACCACTTTAGGGGACAAAACAATCTCAAACAATTGGATCTTATCACCCTCTGTCATCCTGAGCTGGACACATAAGGCCCATGCACCCTTTGGTGCACCATGCAAAGTTCTGGTTAATACCACCTTGCAGGTTGTCAAGGAAGCAGGGCAGTGGGGTGGGAGAGGAAAGGATTACAGTCATCTCTTTTTCATGTCTTTCATTTCACAACTTCTTCCTTCCCATGCCTGCAGGTGTGCTCACTTGCCTTGCTCCAGAGCCAAGAGACAGGTCAACTTTACTGCTTCTTATCCAAGTTGGCAGAGGTTATGGCAGCAGGGTGGTAACTCTGCCCGATGTTCCCAGGCTGCAGTTGGGATGTATCCAACAGCAAAGTCACTCGGTAAACAGTTCTCTGTTTCTCTTTCCCCTAAGTTGGCTAGGCCCTAGTACCACCCACTCTTTAATTGAAGACAAGCCCACAGACCAGAAACTTCACAGATCACCCTGTCTTAAAACAAGTCTTTTGTTAGGTACAAAATATCATCTACAGAGTCATCCATACACTACATCATTTCAACTCCAAACCTAATAGAGGTCTTTTTTGATGGTTTGACTTTTCTATTTTCAGTAAGATTTCTTGACCATCATTGAGTTCAATGTTCAAAAACCTTATTGTGTCTTTTTATGCCTTTCTTTATGTCACAGGGGGAAAGGTGAAGGGGAGATGAACAAACACTGTGTTTAGCAGTTATTTATCTTAATATATTTATAAACTAATTGGAAAGATAAACATCAATGTGAAAAAATTAAATAATTCAGGAAAAAATATCTTTAAACACCACAAATGAGGGGTTGAGATCAGAGAGTCATGGAAAGGTTAGGAAAAGAATCAAGAAAGGTGTGTGCTGGAGATGGGTTTTGAAGGAAGGGTGGAAAGTTGAGAAGTCTCCAGATGTGACAGAATGGTCAAGACCTCAGAGGGTAATTTCAGCAGAGCAGATTGTGGGACTGTCAGAGACCAGTCCTAATAAAGCAAAGCTGACTCCAGAAAACAGAAAAACAAAACAAGCAAATAAAACCAAGGGACCAGGGGCATTAAGAAGTTGGTGAAGAATATGTTGAGTCCTAGAGCTCAAATAAAATTTTTGAATCATGTTGTCCACCTGTACACCTTCATTTTACAGATGAGAACACTGAGGATTAGCATCATAAAACAATTTCACCATATCAGGTAACACATTAGTACCAGAGTAGAAATTCAACTCCAGGGCTTCTCACTCCCCATGCATCACACTTGGCTTCAAAACACAACACTCATGCTCAGATGACACCAAGGCCTGCTGAGGCCACTGACATACTAATGATTAATTCCAAATTAGATGCCTTATTGAAGGGATAAAGCTCATTTTGTGCATAGATATTTCTAAAAATTTCTTTTCTTGAATTGCATTACATATTGCATTATATTTCATCTCTAATTAACATTCAAAATCTTCCATGACTCTGACTGACCTTTCTGACTTTATTTCCCAACACTCCCCACTGTAGGGCCTCCACTCCAACAAGGAACATCCATTCTGTTTTTGACTTTTGCCAAGTTCAGGCTCACTTCTGGGGGGCATTGCTTCTATCATTTCAGCCTCTAAGATTTTTTTGCCCATTTTCAACCTCAACAAAAACCTGACGGCTCAGTTAGGGTCTTTAGCTACCTCCTCTGCACTGCAACTTAACTCAATGCAACCTCATTCATGTCAATAAAATTTTATAGAGGACCTGCCATGTGGTAGGCATTCTACTAGACAGTAGAATTCCAAGATAAGAAAGGCACAGGTGCTACCTATTCTCAGGGTGATAAGAGTAGAAAGGGAATGCAAACACAAAAACAAATCTTTGTCACCCAGACTCATAAAAGTAGGCACAAGAACCTCAGAGACAGTACAGTCTAGAGGGGTGGAGGGGGAGGAGACCTCACTGAGACTGATGTCTCGGCTCTGTTAATGGTGAAACAGCAGTTCATCAGGCCTTTACTGGGGGAGGAAAAGGAAGGAAAAGGCCATTCCAGACAGAGAAGATTGGATGTGGAAATTTACAATATCTGGTGACTTTGGTTTTGGTATCAATTTTTTGACTCAAGTAGGTTTAGGTTTGGCACAAGGATTTGGTTTGCCTTCAAAATAGTGTGCAAATAAAGGAACAGAAAGTGAAAAGACCAGAAAAGTGGTAAGGGGCTCTGATGAAGAGCAGTGGAGACACTGTTAAGTGGGACAACTTAAATCAAGTGTGGGGGGAGGGTGGTTCAGAGCAATAAGGACCCCTCCTTATATTCAAGCAATTAAGTGAAGGTATGTGAAGAAAAGTTCTGGAGACAGACTTTGAAGAATGGGTAAAATTTCAACGGACTGCAATGGAGGTAAAGTCATTAATTACATCATTAGTGGAAACTGCAAAGCGACCACTTAATTGTTACCTGATTGTTCCAGGTATGCTAATTTTTCTCTCCTGAGACATATTACCTAAATTCTTCAAGGGCAGGCATTATTTTTCAAATTTCTTTATAATTGCTCCTCCAAGTCACTAACAAAGCTCTGGATACAAAGTAGGTGTTTGATCAATTATCAATAATCTTTTGGAGTACAGCAAAAAAAAAAAAAAAGAAAGAGAGAGATAAAAAGAAAACCCTCATATTTGTTCATGACAGGAGCTTGTTTTTGTTCCTAAATCTGTTGCTAAGAATGAAAATTCATAAGCTTTTATAAATCCATATTTGAAATGAAGATGGTGTGTAAAATTGGAAGCTTATGGTTGTCTAATAAAGAACAGAAGATTCCAATTAAAGCCAAAATTCCATCTCTAAGCAGCCTTTCTCACTGTGTGGGCATTGCAACTGCTAAGTTTGTTTAATAGATCAAATTAAATGGATGACTGTTTTTGAAGGGCATCTTAGGGACTTGGGACTTAGCTTTGCTTTGGTGTGTATTTCCCTAAGCTCACTACAGACAGAAGTATTCAGTCTTATTATCTGAAAGTCAAACCACTTTTAGATATTGGGGAGAATGATGTAAATACTTCAAGAAGGACCATTTATACATGTTATTTATTTTTCTTGCTGAGGAAAAAAAAAAAGGAGCATTGAGTTTCATCAATTCTTTCTCCCTGACCCAAATCTAATAGAGCTCTGAAAAATACTCTGACAAAAAAGTGCTCTAAGTGCAAGGGATAATTTATGTTAAATAAAAAGAAATGTCGTTTTCATGTGTTCAACAGTGTTCATATCACATTACATATGTTATTTTTAACTCATAAGTAGTGAGATACTGTCAAGCAAGGATGATATTTCAAATAGTTAACAGTGGTACAGCATGTAAACTAACATTCAGATGAACCCCTGAACAATCTGGCTGGATTCCAGTTGGTTCACTGACCTTGCATACACACCTACATGGAAGCCCTATTGTAGTAGACTGTAAAGCTAACTTTGTTCATCCATTTCCCTTCCAGTAGCAGCCACACTTTTTCCTTTGGCGACCTACCCTCCCTCAGAGGAAATGGCCATCATGGGACTCTACATTTCCTGGGTCACAAGGGAGAAGCAAGCAATCTGCATTTTAGCCAATCAATATGGGAAGCAGGGGGGGGGGAAATCCCCCCAATCAAAATAGTACATTTTCTTGATCTCAGTAATTAGTTGAGGGTTATGTGTATGAAAGAGTTTAGGCCAAGTAGAGTCCTCCCCAGAAATTTTCATCTGAAGTTAAGGGGATGATTTTCTCTATTTAAGAGATTGCTAAACTTGAAGGATGTAAGCCCAAGGCACTTGGAGCCCATCTTATCTTTGTAGAGAAGAAATCTTAACCAAAGACTGAAGACAAGAAGAAATAAGTGAACCCAAGAAAGATGAGACACAAGGTTCTGAAAGCAATATTTGGGCTTCTGGAAGGCAGGCCTACAGCCAGATATGATCTCCTAGACTTCCTAGCTACTCAAGGAATATTTTTTTCTTTCTTTTTTGTTTTTGCTTAAACTAAATTGAGTTGAACTTCTGTTCCTAACACTCAAGTAAGAACTGATTAATAATCATGCCCACAAAATACAGTCTATATGATTTGTATTACACAATACTGATGAAATCTTTAAAAATACAAATCTATGTAATTTCTATTGCACAATGCTGATGAAATCTTGAACTTGATTGAAAACTCTGCTTTAAATTAAGTTTTTCTAAGGCTCTATACCAATGTATCATGTAACTAGAAGCCATCATGGGCCCTTAATTGGGGAATAACAAAATCGAGATGGTGTTTTGGAAAAGTTTGGCAGGCACGAGATGTATGCAAATAATCAAAAAAACATGTTCATACATGTACTCAGGAATATATGTGTGTATGTGTGTGTACATATATATGTATGTGTATATACATATATATATGTACATATATATACACAAACATATATATGTACATATATATACACATACATGTATATGTATATATATACACATACACACATTCTTAATTTTCAAAGATGCCAGATGCCATTTCTTTTTGTTAGCACAACTGAAAAGAACTATTATTGCTAGTACCATTAAAATGTTTGGAAATTATTATACCCTCTTCCTTTAAATTATTTGGAACACGGAATCAGGTTTACTACATTCATTTATCCTGTAAGCATATTTTAGGAAATTGCTATGCACAGGTTACCAGTGTAGGCACTAGGGATAAAAAAGATGAATGAGACAACTTCTCTGCCCTCCAGGAGCTAACAGTCTAGTAAGAGAAACAGAAGTGTAAATAGATAAAGGGCATAAGAATTGGTGGTGTCAGCACCCTTCCTTCTACTGGAGGTGGTCTCCTCTTCCTCCTGGGAAGCACAGGTATCTGAGAGCTAGATACAAGGAGCCCAGGATAAATGCATAGCTCCCCAGTGTTCCAGGCTAAACTGCTCAGTAAAACCTAGGATTTTCTGGCATTTCAGGCTCAACTCAGATGCAATACTATTGCTTTGATTTTTATTCTTTGATTTTTAAAGAACTTTCTCACCAGAAAGATAATGAGTTAGGTATCCAATAGTTGATGAATATAGTCTTGTTTTAACTCTCATTTCAAGGCTAGATATGGTCTTTAGGAAATTACTTTGGTTGATTTATGCTTCAAATCGAAAATTAAGGTTAGATTCTAAAAAGCTTAATTACCAACCAAACGCTGGAGAGCACAGAGAGGGAACCACCAAATTTACATTTTCAGTCATTGTCAAACCTATTTATTCCCAGCCATCCTTTCCTACAGAGGCAGAGCAGCTAGGTCTTGAAGTGGATTTCTTCACAAGAAATTCCTTGAGGCTATGTCATTTTCCTCAATTCCTCATTGGAATCTCATGATAATTTAACCCATAGCTGGAATTCACTTAGAGGTTCTCAGAAGCTAGAGGCCAAAAAGACAGAGTCAATTTCTTTCATCATTTTTCCCCCTCTTTAGTTCCTGGATCTTTCTGAGTGTTGTTTTGTTTTGGTAGATGAGAGAGATACTTAATAAATGAAGAGAAAAAAAAACAAGTCTCCCATTTCTTTTCCCTTTTTATTCTAACTGGCTTTTTTCCCCCACTGTGGACTTCCAAATGAGATGTAATCTAAAATGGCTTATTTTTTTTCCCAAAGTAACTCTTTCAAGGGGGAAAAGAAGCATCAATTGAGTTAGATTACTTGTTATAAACAATTTAGTGCCTGAGTTCTAAATTAAGCTAGAAAGCACTTTGGAAATTACCTTGCTCAAATTCCTCAAATATTTCAAATCTTCAAATATTCAGACTGGTTTTCCCACACAGAACTAGACAGTAGCACAGCCAAGAATCCAGATCTCAGAAGGCATTTGGTATTTCTAGAAATTCCCTGCCCATTTCTCATAACAACTGTTACTGCTTTAATGAACCTACTACTTTCCCATCACTCTGGCCCCCTACCTCAAGGGAAATTAAAATCTACTTAGCACAAAGTCCAGATTTCACCTCTAAAATTTCTCATCGCCCATAGCAAAATATTATCAACACTTTTCAAGAGTAATCCTGTCATTTGTTATCTGGGTCTCATGGAGTCCCATTCCCTCTAGAACTCTATTCTTTTGTTTTGTAATATTTATTTTTTAGTTATAGCTGGACACAATATCTTTATTTTTTATTTTATGTGGTGCTGAGGATTGAACCCAGGCCTCACACTTGCTAGGCAAGCGTTCTAACTTCTAAGCCACAACCGCAGCCCTCTGAAACCCTATTCTACTAATAGTTTTGTTTTATCTGCATAGGGATCCTCACTCCATCTGCATCTCCTGTTCAATATGTAAACATGCTTGCATATGATATTTATGGTGAGTTTGTCCCCCATTCCACAAACTCTTTTCTTTTCATCATAACAAAACTTAAGAAAGTTTACACATTCTCAACTCTCAGTCACTCCTTCAACTTCAAAAATCCAACTTTTTTTAAAGAATTTTTTTATTGTAGATGGACACATCCCTTTTATTTATTTATTTATTTATTTAGTTAGTTAGTTAGTTATTTTTATGTGGTGCTGAGGATCCAACCCAATGCCTCACACATGCTAGGTAAGCACTCTACATCTGAGCACAACCCCAGCCCCCAAAATCCAACTTTGTTACTACTATTCTACTAAAAATGTGTGGTCTAAAGCCATCTGTGCCTTTCAAGGACATTTTTTTAAATTGAGAACTTGCTTCTCCTTTGGCTTCCTTATTCTCCTCTTCCTGTTGGTTTACTTCTAGGTTTTTCTTTCTTCCTTCATTCATTCCTTAATTACTGATGTTTCCCAGGGTTCTGTTCTCGGCAGCATTCCTTCTTATTCTCTCCTACAAATGATAAGTCTCATTTATGCCTCAGCCCTCACACACATCTATATAATGTACACATACCATTTAAAGGAAAAGATTACTCCTAGATATTCAATGGTGACAAATTATTTTTATTGTAACATTACTTACTTATTTAAATATAAAATTAAATTTCTATGTTTATAGTTGTTATATGACTTTACAACTAAAACTTTGCAAAATGAATGCAAATAAAACCAAACATCTTTAAAAAACCCTCATAAAATGAAATAAACATTAATTTGTGTGTTAGTGATGTTGTTTTTTGAAACTAAATTGCTGCCTCACCAGCAACTGGTTGCTAATAACATGGCTCTTCTTAATTGAAATAGAGCTGAGTGCTGTGTGATGATTCAGTTCTCCCACCCCTCTTCTCTATTCAAACTACAATGAAACTTCTTTCACATTGGCAAGCACAAAATGACACTTGACCTGATTGCATCATTTGCATATTAAGCCTGGCTCTATGACACTTGGCACCAGCAGGATTATAAACAGAAATACAAATGCTGTCACTAGAGTAAGTTGTCAATACTTACTTACATGGTGGTCATCCAAATAATCCAGATTATGGTTGAAATGAAAACATGAATATAAGCATGAATATAAAAACCAATGTAGTGAACACACAAATCCCTGAAAATACATGTGGAAACATCCCAGAGATCTGGGGACCCCAACTTTGTGAGTTTCAGATCTGTATCTGCAGCTCAAATTCCTCTCTCAAGTCTCTGCCCTGTATTTCCAACTGCCTACTAAAAATTTTTCTACCTACATGACATCGCAGATGCAACATGTCCAAACTGAACTTGTTATCATTCCCCACACACACACCCACCTTAACTTCTATTCCCAATCTTAGTTAATGACATCATCATCTACCATGATACCTAAGCCAAAAATTTAAGTCTCATCCTAGATTCTTTCCTCTGCCTCACCGCCTACATTCAAGTCTTATTGATGTTACTTCCTAAACTTCTTTTAAATCAATTGTCCCTTTACCTTTGACCCAAAACTTCTATTCAGAAACTATCTCAAGGAAATAATCTACATATTTAGAGTTGAGGCAAGGCTAAGGGAACCAAGAAGAGAGAGTAAAGGATACTGAGACTGGCAACGGTGGGAAGCCAATACTAGAAGGCCCAAAAGGGAAGGAAATGTGAAGCTGTCATTGGACCTCAATGAGAGTTGTAGCTCCGATAGGAGCTGTGGCCATAAGAGACTTTGGTAATAACAGCCTCTGACAGAAGGCAGCCAGATAGAGGAAGCCACCCTCTCAATCTTATGGAATGTCCTATTTAGGAACCTAACCAGAAATCAGAGGGCAAAGGAACCCAAATGATAACCAGCCTTATAGAACACAGAGCAGAGCAGAGAAGAATATTTAAAAAGAATTGAAGCTCTTTTTTTATTTAATTAATTTATTTTAATTAGGTATATATGAAAGCAGAATGCATTTTGATTCATTGTACATAATTGCAGCATAACTTTTCTTTTCTCTAGTTATACATGATGTAGTGTTGCACATATGTGCAGTCATACATGTACCTAGGGTAATGATGTCCATCTCATTCCACCATCTTTCCTGCCCCCATGCTCCCTCCCCACCACTTCCTCCCCTTTGCCCAATTAAAGTTAAAGAGGGGCATCTAGATTGCTTCCACAGTTTAGCTATTGTGAATTGAGCTGCTACAAACATTGATGTGGCTGTGTTACTATATACCGGATGCTGATTCTAAGTCCTTTGGGTAAAGACCAAGGAATGGGATAGCTGGGTCAAATGCTGGTTCCATTCCATGTTTTCTAAGAAATCTCCATACAGCTTTCATAAGTGGTTGCACCAATTTGTAGTGCCACCAGCAATATGTATGAGTCTGCCTTTTCCCCCACATCCTCGCCAACACTTATTGTTGTTTGTATTCTTGATAACTGCCATTCTGACTGGAGTGAGATGAAATCTTAGCATTGCAGCTCTTATACTTGCATTCCCATGTTTATTGTGGCACTATTTACAATAGCCAACATGTGAAATCAGTCAAAGTGCCCATCAACAGATGAAGTGATAAAATATGTGAAATCAGTCAAAGTGCCCATCAACAGATGAAGTGATAAAATAATATGATATATATATATATATATATATATATATATATATAGAGAGAGAGAGAGAGAGAGAGAGAGAGAGAGAGAGGAGAGAGAGAGAGAGTACTATTCATCCATAAAGAAGAATCAGATCATGTCATTTGCAATAAAATGGGGTGACCAAAGGTTATGTTAAGCAAGATAAGCCAGACACAGAAAAACCAGTACTATATGTTTTTTCTCATGATTTCTCACATATGGATAATTGGAAGAAAAAAAAAGGATGACTTAAACACGGAAGACTGACTATTAGGAAAGGGGAAGATGACCACAGAGAAGGGAGTAAAAGAGAGTAAAGGGAGAGTGAAATGATCACAGCACAATGAATGCATATGTGGAAATGTCACAGTGAAACCCATTGATTTGTACAATTGACACATGTTATAATAACAAGAATTGCAGCTCTTATGAGTATGAGTTAGCTTTAGCACCCCTACTCAACAGATGGTTTGATTTACCAGAAAATAAAAGCAATTGAAATGGAAATCCTGGAAGAAAAGGAGAAAGAACTTCTGGGAATTAGGGTGTTCTAAATAGCCAGATATTCTCAGAACTTAGAAAACCACGTGCATGCCCAGGGTGGGATGCATGCTGGAAAAGACCTGAGAAGATGAAGCCTTTGCCTCTGGCTGGTCTCCAGGCTCTGTGCAAGCAGGAAACAGAAGGCTGAGGCAGAGGTGTGGAGCCTGGTCTGAGTAATGAATGATTGTTCTAAGCCAATCTCCCAAGACTGGGAGAAGCTTTTCTTCTTTCTTTTCCCCTTTCCCCTGCCATTTTCCCCCTTTTAAATTTTTTGTTTCTCTTTTTCTCTTATGTTAATCACGGCAAAGCTGACCTTCAAAAATGAGGGAGAGGGACTGGGTTGTGGCTCAATGGCAGAGCATTTGTCTAGTACATGTGGGGCACTGGGTTCAATCCTCAGCACCACATAAAAATAAACAAAATAAAGGTATTGTGTCCACCTATAATTAAAAATGAATAAAAAATGAGGGAGATAGTAAGACCTTCCCAGATAAAAGCTGAGAGAGTTTGGTCTTGATAAACCACTCTACAAAAGTATGTTTTAAAAGAACACTTTTTGCTGAAATGACAGGGCACGAGAGAGTAACTGGAAGCCATATGAAGAAGCCACAGAAAGAACTCCAATACAGGTGATCATATAAGAAATAAAAACCTCACAACTTTTAGTTTGTAACTCCTCTTTTATATTTCCTACATGATTTTAAAGATAAATACATAACAAAAATTATATCATTTTGTAGGTATAAAGGTATAATTTGTGACAATAACAACATAAAGCAGGGGGCAGAACTGTATAGGAACAGAGGTTATGTGATATTGAAGCTACATTGGTATCAATTCAAGCTAGGTTGTTATAAGTTTAGAATGTTTATTGTAACCCCCATGACAACCACTTTAAAATCTTTAAAACTCATATGAAAGAAATAAGAAGGGTAGGGCTGGGGTTGTAGCTCAGGGGAAAAGTGCTTGCCTAGCATGTGTGAGGCACTGGGTTCCATCCTCAGCACCATATGCAAATAAACAAAATAAAGGTCCATCAACAACTAAAAAATATTTTTAAAAAAGAAAGAAAGAAGAAGGGTATCAAAATTTACATTCCACAAAGTCAACCAAATATAAAAAAAGGACAGTAATAGAGGAAATAAGGCAGAAAAGAATAAGACACACTGAAAACAAACAGCAAATGGCATTCCGTTCTTATCAGTTATTCCTTTACGTAAATAGATAACATTTTGAAATCAAAAGATAAAGAGATTGGCAGCATGTGTGTTTTAAAATGATGCAACTGTAAACACTTTCCATAAAGAGACTCGTTTTAGATCCAAAGACCCAAATAGATTGAAAGTGGAAAGATGGTGCCATGAATCGAATTTGCACCCCCTACAAAATGTGTTAAAATCCTAACACCCAATACCTATGAATGTGAACTATCTATGAATGTGAACTCTTCTGGAAATTGGGTCTTTGCAGACAACCAAAGTATGATGAGGTCATTAGGGTGGATCCTAGTTCAATCTGAGCAGAAAGCTGATAGAAAGAAGGCCAAGTGGAAAGGCAGCAGAGATGGGAGCCATGTAGCCACAAGCCAAGGAATGCCTGGGACTCTCAGAAGCTGGAAGAGGCAAGGAAGGATTCAAGGAAGGTTCCTGCCAGAAAAACTCCAGAGGGAAGCCTGACCCTGATAACACCTCTATTCAACATTTCTGACCTCCAGAACAGTGAGAGAGATGTTCATATTACTTTATGCCACTCTGTGACACTTCGTTACAGTATCCTTAGGAAATTAATACAGAGAGGAAAAAGGTATTCCATGAAAATAGCAATCAACACAGAACAGGAATGGCTACACGAATATCAATTTAAGCCAAAAACTGCCAGAAGAGAAATAGAAGGTGATTTTGCATTGATGAAAGAGTAAATTCATCAAAAGGATGTAAAAATTATACACATTTACACCAATAGGATAACTCAAAAATGTGCAAAAATACTGCCATGATTGAAGGAGGTTCTACAACATTAGGTGGAAACTTCAATACCCCAAAATTGTTACAGCATCTAGAGAGAAAATCAAAAAGAAAAATTAAGTATTTTAAACAACCTAGACCAACCAGACCTTTACAAACCAACAAGACCTAACAAACTTCACCTAACAACAGCATTAACAATCTTCTCCAGTGAGTATGGAACATTCTTCAGGTTAGGCCACAAAACAGACTCAATGAGTTTTAAAAGATTAAAATCATACAGTGCACATTCTCTGACCACAATGGAATGAACCTAGAAATAACAACAAAGGGAAAATTGGAAAATTCATAAAATGGGAAATTAAAAAGCACTCTTAAATAATGAATGGATCAAAGAGAAATAACAAGAAATGTTAGAAAAATACTTAGAAATGAATGAAAAAGAAAATACAGCATATCAGAAATTACAGGATACAGCAAAAGCAAGAGTCAGAGAAAATTCACAGCTTTAAACATCTATAGATACTCCCAAATTTATTATAGCATTATTATATCCTGATAAACCCATAATGAGTTGAAGATATTATAAGTCAAAAATGTACTTAATACATTTAACACTTATTTACCAAATATCAGAGTTTAGTAACATAGGACAAGTAGAATGAAACAAACATTATTACTGTATGTATATATGTGACTGCATGACCAATGTGATTCCACAACATGAATGCTCAGAAAAATGAGAAATTATATCTCATCTATACATGATATATCAAAGTACATAAATGCATTCAACTTCATGTATAACTAAAGCAAATTTTTTTAAAGAGCGAGTGAGAAAAAGAGTGAGAGTGAGAGAGAGAGAGAGAGAGAGAGAGAGAGAGAATTTTTTAATATTTATATTTTAGTTTTCGGCAGACACAACATCTTTGTTTGTATGTGGTGCTGAGGATCAAACTTGGGCCGCATGCATGCCAGGCAAGCGAGCTACCACTTGAGCCACATCCCCAGCCCCTTAAAGTGAATTAAAAAAAAATTTAATTAAGTAAATGGGAGAATGTGAAAAAGAGTGAAAGAAAGCTGACAAAAAAAGGGATTGAAAAAGAATACTACAAACAATCATATGTCAAAAAAAATCAATAATAGCTATACATGGTAGCACATACCAATAATCCCAGCAACTGGGGAGGCTAAGGCAAGGTCACAAGTTTGAGACCAGCCTAGGCAATTTAGTGAGACCTTGTCTGTCTCAAAATTTAAAATAATAATAATAATAAAAAGGGCTGGAGATGGAGATGTAGCTCAGTGGTAGAGTGCCCCTAGATTCAGTCCATAATACCACACACACACACACACACACACACACACACACACACACACAAAAGTGGATCAAAGCTCTAACTGTAAGAGCTAAAACTACAAAACTCTTAGAATAACACAAAGGTAAATTTTCATGCCCTCGTGTAAGATAAACAAAGTTAGATAATCTAGATAAAACGAGCAAATTCCTAGAAACACACAATCAACAAAATTGACTCAAGAAGAAATAAAAAATATGAGCAGAGTCCTAACGAGTAAATGGGTAGTTAAAAAAAAATCCCAACAAAGAAAAGTCCAGGAACAGATGGCTTCAGCGTTGAGTCATACCAAACATCCAAAGAAAAATTAACACCAATCCTTCTCAAAATTTTCAGAAAACTAAAGATTAGAGAACACTTCCTACTCAACATATGAGGGCAGCATTACCCTGACACCAAAACCAGATCAAAAGCTGAAAAGAAAAGAAAATTACAAGCTGACATTCTCAACATATATGAATATAGATTGCAAAAATCCTCAAAAAACTGCTAGTAAACCAAGTCCAACAGAATATTAAAAGATTACAGACCATGAACCAAATGGTTTTTATACCAGAAATGTAAGGATGATTCAACATTTTTTTTAAAAGCAGATGATGAAATTCATCATATTATAGAATGAAGGGAAAATACCATGTGGTCATCTGAATGATGCAAAAAAAAATCATTTAACAAAATGACAAAAAAAACA